>NC_142521.1:21835000-21880507 GCF_964205215.1 Stylophora pistillata | reverse complement strand
ATGCAAGTCTCGAGGGTATTACATCACACCATCACGCCTCGCATTACATCGCGCATATTTCATGCTCGTTGGCATCCTATACACTACACTTGAGACACTGAATCTTCACTCATATTAACCTCAAACTCGAAGCTGGGGTTTTACTAAAGAAGATGCCAGACATTTTTGCAAAGACTGGTCATGGACTCACAGACATGATCATTGACTGTATTGAATTTAAATTTCAGCGTGTATCTAATCTGGACTTGAATTCCCTCATGTTTTCCAATTAAAAGAACACCATAACAGGCAAAGCTCTCATTGGGATTGCACGGCATGGGATGGGCCTTTTTTTCACTGATATCTACCCAAGGTCTATTTCTGATAATGACATCACTGATCAGGGGTGATCAGTCGAATTGAGCCAGAACATGAATTAATGGAAGACAGAGGGTTTGCCGTTCAGGATCTTTGTTCATTGAAGGGAATAAACCTGAATCATCCAGCTCAGAAGATGTCAAACCAGTTTATACAGGCAGAGGTTGTATGCAATTTTGACGTAGCATCAACTACCATTCATGTTGAAAGGTTCATTGGACGTGTTAGAGAATGGTCTATTTTGAATGCTGTTTGGCCTTTTCAACAAATGGACTTGTTATCCTCCACTTGGCAGGCATTGTGCCATGTTGTCAATCTAACGATGCTCACAGTTGGCCCCAAAGATGGAAGTAATTAGATTTCGAATTCAAGTTTGTCTTTATTGCATTTGCACTTATTACTGATAAAAATACAAAATTTAACAGTGTTGTCAGATCAAATGACAAAAGAGGCTAGTCAGTGAAGAAAGTTTCTCTTCATTTCAGTTTGAGAACTGAACTGTAGGAACTGACTTTACCAGTAGGTTGATGTATGATCTTAGGGGATTGATACATGCAAAGTCTGGAATACGTCATACTATATTCTCTCCTAAATGTTTGTAGTAATTTAAGAAAAGCTGAAGCTGTTTATTGCTGTTCTGTTCTCTTGGTTCAAAATCACATTTGGGAGTAAGGCTCTCTGCATGTGTTTTGCTACTAACTCCACTTAAGTGTCATTACCATCAATCCTTCCTTAAAGTCTACCTGCGTTCAAAGTGTTGATACAGTGATGTTGTATGTCCAATTGTTGATTTTTGAAGAACCGAGTACACATGATGTTGAAAGGGTTAAAGGCTACCTCCACCTTTGCAATTTCTCTCTTCATCTCCTTCCTCACTTTGTGAACGTCACCTTTCATTGTGCTATTTGGGGATCAGCAGCCTGAATGTTTCCACCTTTGTTTTGAACAGCAGATTTAGGTTTTAATTCCCTCAGTGGTATCATTGGTATTGGGCTCTTATGTGGGTGCCGATGCCATTTCTGTAGTTGTTCTGTACATGTGAGAGCAAGTATTTTCTCCCCGGTTTCATGATAGTGTTGTAAGAAGCGAAGTAGAGCTAGTACGTGACAACAGATTCCACTTCGTCCTACTGGTCAACTGCAGTGAGCTTTGCTAGGAATACCATTTCGAAACATAATAAGAGCAGGGCGTTGTAGGGCCCCATAAGACTTTTTCATCATAGCCCTAACATAAAGTACTTCTCCTTCGACGAGAGTCTTAAAATTGACGATTTTTCTGCTGGTAAACATTTGCAGAGCTTTTCTTTGCTGACCGATACTACCTTTTTGCTTTGAAGCATACTCAATGAATAGGTTCTTGTTTACCATGGGAAGATGTTTGCTACCTCCTCTTCACTTGGCCGATGGCGGTGGAGTATCTTTGAGTTTCTGGACCAATGTTGGATAGCTTGATAATCGATTTATCCTGATTGTAAGTTCCTGTTTTTTACCAGATGTAGAGGCGCCGATACTTGCCAACCAGCTCTTACAATTTTCGCAGCTAAATTCTTCAACTTTCTCCATCCTTGTGATGATCGTTTATGATGATCGTTTAATTCCATACTCTCGCAGTTAAGGCTGAATTACAGTATGGGTCAGTATTACACAGGTACAACATTAAATATACATCTTATTGATATCGAACAGTAACAAAATTATTAAGTCTTTCTGTGGCCCCTCTAAACCGATCTACTCGAACATTGCCGGCTCGCAAAGAATAACCATGATGGACCTCTGTGGCGGGAGGAAGGATGTAACTTATAGGTTCAGTCCTCCTCGCTTCAGTCATGAACCTGGAACACAGTTCAGCTCTGCGAACCACGAGGGGTTGCAGCCGAGCCTCACTAAGGCCAGATCCATAGTCAAGATGGGGGAAGATTATCCCAATTGGTTTCCGTTGTACCGACGCGACGAGCTCATTAAGGTACTCAAGAAGATATGCCCAGACAGGGGCCGCGTACTCCAAGACCGACCGTATTAGGGAGCAATAGATAAGCACTAAATCGGTCTGGGGGACTCCTGCCTTCCCAAGCACCCTAAGAGCGTAAAGGCGCTTGCTTGCTTTCTTCACAATGTAGTCAATATGGTTGTTCCAGGAGAGATCTGAAGAAATATAGACACCAAGTAACTTGTAACTATCTATCTGACTGATACTAGTACTCCCAAGAACTAAGCCTTGAGGAGAAGCAGGCAGATAATGAAGAAAGTTTACTTGCAATGGAGCTCTTTACATTTCTTGGGGTTTAAGCGCATTCCTTGTAGTGAAGCAAACTCCCTAATCTCGTTAACAATAAATTGTAAATAACTGGGGGAACATCTAGAAATTACTTTAAAAACTGCGGTGTCATCAACGTACTTTAGTCGATTTGGCCAGCTAGACACTAGGCGATTGACGAGAATAGCAAATAGTAGCGGAGCAGATTTTGTGCCCTGAGGGATACCCTGTCGCAGTGATATGTGTATCCCCGCACACATATCACTAGTGATATGTGTACCTCCGGTAGGGATACACAAAAGACTGAAACTTTGTACTCGGGCCTCCAAAGGCTTCAAGGAAAACATGGCGGCTACGAGGGACAGATTTTGTTGGTTTATATATTTTACATACATCAAATCCTTTTGAATTAACCTTTAAAAGGGGCTCCTTTGAAAGGTTAATAAATGTTGTTGTTGTTGTTGTTTTTTTGTTTTAAAATCTGTACGGCCCTAGACAACCAAGTCCTTATCAGGGCAACCGAAGTCTGGGTTGTCCAGTATTTGCAATTTTTTAAAAAAATTTTAAATATAACTGGTGAGCAGCTCCTTTGCGAACAGTAGTTGTAAAACTGTTTTTATTTTCCGACGCGTTTCGTCTAGCTGTCGTAGACTTCTTCAGGGAGTTTTACGAGTATAACTAAACGCCTGTATTTATAGGCCAAAGTTACGGGGGCCGATGACCGTAGAGGCTTGGCCGGACTTACGAACAGGAACAGGCGAAGTTGTGAAAAATTTAAAACGTGTAAGGCAAGGTGAGAAAAATATTTTGGGGGCCACGGTTTTAGCTAAAACCGTGGCCCCCAAAAAACTCTCTGAAGAAGTCTACGACAGTTAGACGAAATGCGTCCGAAAATAAAAACAGTTTTGCAACTATTGTTCGCAGAAGTGCTGCCCACTAGGCTATATTTCAAATTTTTTTCAAAAGCTCCCTGAAGAAGTCCACGACAGTTATAGTTAGACGAAAAGCGTCGGAAAATAAAAACAGTTTTACAACTACTGTTCGCAGAAGTGCTTCTCACTAATCTATATTTAAAAAAAAAAATTATTAAAAAATTGTCCATTAACACAAGTTAGCCGTAATTATTTATTTTTTGGAGGGGAGGGGGGCGGGATACACATATCACTGACCGCCTTATTGAAGGGGTACACATGCACATATCACTAGTGATATGTGTGCGGGGATACACATATCACGCGGGTACACACATTACTCCGGCACCCCCATTGCTTACGATAACATTTGACATGACATTCCCAATTTTGACGGGCAGGGGCCCCTTAGTAAGAAAGGAACAAAGCCACCTAACAATTAAATTGTTTACATTAAGCAGTTTCAATTCATTGACCAAGGCGTTATGGTCCACTAAATCAAAACCCTTTGAAAAGTCAGCGAAGAAAATTCTCACAAAGCAATTCCCTTTATCTAGAGCTTCCAATATTATATGGAGCATATACATCAAGGCACGCGGGGTCGATCTGCCTGATACTGAGAACTGTTTAAGGTCCAGGCTCTCTGCTACTTGGCTCCTCAGGTGATCCAGAGTAAACCCTTCGAGGAACTTGGCCAATGGTAATGTTAGAGTGATTGGTCTCAAATCCTCTTCCAACCGCGTTGGCGTTGGCAAGGTGTTCAAGTCTCTCAGTTCAATTAGGCTAACAAGCCCTAATCTTCTTGAACTAATCTCGCTAGCAATATGAAAACATGTATTTTTGAACTTTTACGTGGTTTTACCTTGGCTGTAGAGTTCCTTTTATGATGTCAACGCTCACGACTTTTTGGGCAGCCATTACTCTTTTCCCGCGAAATTTTGTCCCTGCGTCACGCTGGAGTAGTACCCAGACTTTCTGGTATGAAAATCCCTGATGCTCTCACTTGCGGGTGACGGACCATTAAAAATAACCGAAGGGTGGGGGGGGGGGGGGAGGGGAACACTTTTCTCCAAAAAAATTCCTGCACGAGAAACTTGTCTAAATAAATCCCGCAAACGGTTATGCCTAATTGATGCAGTCAAGTGTGCCTTGAAAAAAGTGCGCGGGAAATTTTTTCCTCCCTTCCCTCCGGTTATTTCTAATGGTCCGTCCCTCCTTAGATTCTCATACAAACACTCCATGGTTTCCAAAAGCGTGATAAAAATCACTGAGATGTCCGCTTGATGCAGGTTCGTACACAGAGAGTATTAGAAGGAAGAAATCGAAACCTATTGATGCATGTGATCAGTACTCTGACTATGGGGTCCGCTTAATATATAATGTAAAAGAGCTCGTGTGGTCAACCCCCGCTCACTTGCTCGACAAGATTCTAAACAAAAGGACGAAACAAAATACATACCATTTAAGCCACTCATTGCACTTCCGAGCAAAAAGGGCAGCTCCATTTCCAGCTGAGCCTTTGTTACAATTGCAAAACTTTCAGCCTTTCCTTCGATCTTTTCTAGTCTGAACAGCTTTAAATCAAACGCGCCGAGTCCGAGTTTTTCCACTTGTTCTTTAATTCCCATAAAGTCGATTAAATGTCTGCAAGCTTTCTCCACTGTACTGTGCTTATCCATGTCAAATGGTACGCGACCTGTGTAGTTCGCCAAGCCACTCGACGCCATAGCGGAGACCAAGGTATCCCCATTGGGTCACGCAGCGGGACAGGTAAATGTCACGAGATAGCTTCGCTGCTAGAAAAAACTTTGTGGCGTTCATTAACAACAACAATCGTATTCAGTATAATAACAGTATAATGATCACTAACTGTTAACTTTTCATTTATCAGTGAACCACTAATTTTTGTGCCAAATATCAGTTAACTACTATTTTTTGGGCCAATTGTCAGTTAACTGTTAACCCCATTAGCTCCCTCAGCTAATGCTTCCATGATGGAGATCAGGAGAAAATTAAACGTAACGACAGGAACAAAATTAAAATAATTTTAGCCTTGCGTGACAAATGCTTGAGTGTGTTACATTAACACTAGTAACCGATCGCTCCCCTTCAAAGTCTTCGGCAAAGAACATTTGACCTACTGGTAGAAATGACGGAATTGTCTTCTTTCAAGTCCACAATGGAGCTCAGGTTTACCCAAGAACTTTCTTAAAACTTAAATGTGTTCGGATGTGCAAAGAAAAACAGACGCCCTCTGCTAGCTTACGAAAAGTGTTGTAAACAATTTCGTCATGGGAAATGGATGACAGCTTGAAACGAAAGCACGGATAAAAGCCAATCTGTCGTTGTTAGCTATGGAAAGTTACATGTAGCCCGCGAACTCGACGGTTGTCGCCTTTCTTCGCTCCTGAGAATCGAAAACCACTCATGAGTCTGCGTTCCCAGACTGATTTATGAGGTAGAAAATTATCATGATGGTGATAAATAACGATAATAGTAACAATGATAACAATATTTACTGGAAATGAGAACATAAAACCGCTGACCGTATACTAGGCAGACATGTGATTGTGTCAGGACAACAAATTTGAACAAATATCCTGACGTTGTGTAGGTCACTTGGTACTTCCCTTGGCTGTAGTGGAGATGTACAGGTAATATTTACCTTTTAGATGTCGGGGTAAGCTAGATTTTTGAAAGGAAACTTCCGTTACTCAGTTGATAGCTCGTCTTGTACGAGCATGAGGCGGCAACACATAGGTGTGATGGACTTCAAACATGATCCTCAGTAGCTTTCGAAATCTATTTGAAATATCTCTGTAATAACTGTTTCTATTTTTTTTTTTTTTTCAATTTGTGTGTCCTAATTGTAGGTTAAAAATCCCCGAAGTTTTGGAAAGAAGAGATTCTATCGAATACTGGCGGTTGGAACTCTTGAGACGCAAATTGATAACATCAAATATCACGCTTTTCAGGATCAATGCTTCCTAAAGGTTTGCTAACCACTTTCGTTACGTTAGTGTTGTTAAACTTTCAAACCTACGGTTATTCTAGTGCACTATTCAGACCAAGTTTAAGATATTTTGATGATTTCGCCGATTTTGGCGCATATGGTTTATTTGAGGTTCTGAATTTGCCGAAAGTATCAATTTTTTGGATTTTCCGTCATTGGCGTACGTGTTCTCGAGATCAGTCTTTGAGAAAGATGAACAAAAAGGGGTTGATAGTCTGTTGTTTGGTTCACTGCGCAGGATATTTAATCGGTTTGTTGGTTGGTGCAGGGGTAGTTTTCACAAAACTTTGTCTGAAATGAACCTCGCTATCATTGGTTACAACCTGCTACAAAGTAACACTGGTGCATATACAGTAACAAAGGACACAAAATCCTACAACTTCATCACAACAAGTCCCAAGGTTTGGTTTTGTAAAGAATTAACCTCTGTTGTTGTTATCGAACTTTTCGCGGTAAAATCCGCCATTTTGAAAATGTGTCAAGCTCTAACAAAGCACCCAGAGTATTTCCTCTTTGATGCGGTGAGTGTGGCAGTGGTTTAGTCGCCAGTCTTACCTTCTTTTCCAACGGAACTCTCTCAAGGTTTAAAACCAATTAAAAACTCTGATTGGTCTATAGGTATTAGTTTTGATGGCTTGTTTTCTAATTGCTTATGATGCGTGAATTGCGTCATTAGAATGCACAAACTTATCTTCTGCTCATTATCAATGGTAATCACAACCCTGGTGTGTGAAAGTTGGTGAGGATTATGTTAGCAGTTGAAAGAGCTGGCTTTGAAAATAAAGAAATGATGGGAGGAAGTGCAAAAAATATATTAACCAGCTAAGTTCAGATGGGCATTACTGAAATTACTGAATCATTGCTATGGTAACATTTCATTTTTTTTTTTTTGCTTTGAAAGAAGTGAAGCACAGAAAAAACACAGTGATTGATAACCTTATTTGAAATAACTAACAGCAATTGTTAATTGCATGGGAATCCTCAGATGTCATTTGTAAAAACAATAACATAATTATTTTGATAAAAATGGTCATAAATAGTTTGAAAATTAGTTTGAAAATGGAAAAAATATAGAGCAAGCAACATATACAAAGAGAGACATTTAACTTCTTAAGTAAAACAAGTGGAATTTCCCACTTTCACCTGTGAAACAAATAATTTCTATTCATCAATTACAACCAGTGGTTGTATCAATTGTTGGAAAAACATTAATAATACTTGGTAATTTTTAGGTGTCACTGGTGACAAAAACCATTGTGTTTCAAATTATTTGAAAGTTAATGTTAATTAAAAATGTACTTGTAACAACTTGCATAGAATAAAGCGAACGGAACTTTTAGAGTAAAAGAAAATGAGAAATTTAAAGACCTATTTACATTTTGGGAAGAAGTTATAAATTTCTTTCAGCTTATAAAAAGAGAATTGTTTATGGTTTACACTGATTTAATCACCTCTTTGGCATTTTTGTCATTGAATACAACTGTTGCTTTGACAGGAAGAAGAAGTTCAGTGATATCATCATCATTAAGGTCTGCAAACACTTTCTCAAATTCCCCATCCTGTTCTGTTTTAATAGTATACAGTTGTTTAATCGTATCGTCAATGATACTTGGGGAAGTGGTATCTTTTCCAGTGATGGTAAGAATACTGGCCATTATTTTACTGAGACATTTGGTCTTCAGTTGCATTAGGCCACACTCAGAACATTTGAGTATTTTGTTGTCACCGTCCATGACTTTAGAGTGGCACTTGTTGTGGGTTCAATATGATTGAACTTAGTTAATTCCTTCTGGTGGGAATTGCAGCTTCAATTGTAGTTTTCCCTCTAATACAAAATCTTCTTGATCTATCCTTAATCTGTCAGCCTTATTTATTGCGCTGTTTTTCGTTAAAGTTGAATAGTTTGCGCCATTAAATTGTTTAATGGCAACATTTGATATTTTGTAACATTGCCCTGATTTCGTTTTACTTGTGTCCTGTTTCCACAAGACCAGCCATAGAAATCCACTGTTATCTGTAAACAGGACTTCTTGCTTAGTCAAAGTTTTTCTGTGATCATTCACAGTTTCCACAGTGCCATGAAATAAAATACGGCCAGCGATGTTGATCGGGGTATTGTTTTCTCGACCTTGAATTTCCCCTACTGAGGTGTCTGTTGTTACCATGGTTTCTTTGTTTATTTTTTGGAGGTCAAAACCCATCTCACTTTTATGGGGAGCTTGATTTTTTGTTCTTTTGTTGAGAATGAATTCCTTTTTGCCATCTTATGGTTTTTCTTTAGTTGGAACTTCTGTATTTTAAAAGGTGAAGACTTGAATTTGGGTTGAGAACTGAATGCTTCTCTGGGGAGAAGTAGACAGCACGATTTACTTTTATTTATCGTTTGTTTGGAAATTTAGTGAAAAATATTGATACTTGTTTTAGCTGGTCTTTATAGGTGACAGGTTACATAAATAACCAACCATACTTTGAAATAAAAAGACAAAATTATTGAATTTGAGTTGTTACTGATTAGATCAAAAGCATCGAATACTGTATTTATTTATTTATTACAATTTATGGCATACAAAACACAGAAGCCAAGGGATGAAATAGAAAAGAGTCATAGACTCCATATTAGAGCAGATCACCAATTGTACTTGAATGAAAATAATGATGCAAATTAAAATATGGTAGTAATTGTTGTAATCCTTAATATTCCACCTGCATATATGCTTCCCCTGAAGGGTGCACAGTTTCACCCGTATAGGTGGACAGCACTACATTGGTCGGTTGCATGTCAACATCAGGGCGAACTCTTTTGAACTCATTGGTGTCAGAGACAAGGCACATTTAGTGTCTAATTGCATACTCCAATCATTGTTTTGAATCTTTAATGGTATGGAAATTTCCGAACTAGAGATAGCATTCACATCATACACCATAATTATACAATTCGTCTTCCTCAAGCAACGGTTCTTCGGTTACCTCTTCCTCAACACACACAGCATTTACTCCATTCTTCCTGCAAGCACGAGCAATATGTCCTCTTGTGTTACAGTTGCCACATGTAGCATTCCTAAATTTGCACTTCGATTGCACCTGGCCAGCATTTCCACATGAAAAACAAGTGTAGGAATTCAACTGAGGAGGTGAAGGTAAATTTGGACAGATACCTTGGCGTAAAAGAGGAGGTACAAGAGAATTTCCACCAGAGGACGGTGACACTGCAGAATTCTTGGAAATAGAATTTACAGATGAGGTCGACGAAACAGAAGGATTCTTGGAAATGGAATTCACAGATTGGGTCAGTTGCTGCTGAACTTGTACACTCTACTTTGTTGCAATTTCATCTGCTATAGCCACTTCCAAGGCTTCTAGAAATGTGCATTCTTCACTTAGGAGTTTTTTACAGGTTGCTGGATTTCAAATGCTGCAGACAAACTGGCCTTGAAGACAACGGTTCAGGAATTCCCCGAAATCATAAGTTGATGCCAGATGTCTCAAACGGGCGCTGTAAACAGGAACGGTTTCATTGTCTTCTTGAAAGCAATGATGGAATCTATAGGGTTCTGCGACCTCCAGTCATTTAGGTTTAAAATGCTGCTGAAGTAACTCACAAAGCTGCTCGAATGTTTTGTCTTTTGGATTCATGGGACTACACAAATCACGAAGAAGGCTATAAGTCTTCTTGCCGATCACAGAAATCATTACGGCCACCTTTTTCTTTTCTGCTGCAGGGATAACTGCTTCCGATGCACTTGATGGATAACTTCCAATGTTATTTGCAACAAAGAACTGATCCAGTCTTTCCGAATAAACTGTAAATGTCTCAGTCGAAGGTTCAAATTCTCCAATGGTACCCAATATCGGGGAGGCCATTACAGTGACAACCACAAGCGTGAAAACGCGAAACAGCGAACAATGTCAGAAGGAATCGTGCAGTGTACAAGTAACCCAGGAAGTAAACGAAGTAGCATCTATCCCATCCTCATTGCCAAGTGTTGTAACCAGAGAAATGGAACAGTTCAAATAAACGAAAGAGAATATATTTAACGAGCAATCCACGCTAAACACAGCACTTATCCAAAACACGTGTCGTGCCAAGTACATGCGCATTACAAACTCAAGAAGCCCTATGATGTAACAAGACCCTGTGATATAACAGTAACAAATATAAATATTAAACAATAAATGCATTAAGAGAATGAACTAACCCCTGAACTAAGACTTTAAAAGAATTTAAACTTGTTGCCTTACAAATGAAAAGGGAAGGGAGTTCCATGTTCCCACAACTCTATGAAAATAACTATATTTAGGTACATTCCTTCTTGCATATCTTATCTCTAGAGTTAACTTATCATTACATGTCTAAACAAATAGTGATCAATAATAGTGGATAATACTGTGTCAATTTTTTCAGTGGATTGATATGGCACAAGTTGTGAGAGGTCATAGTGGATTTGTATAGGAAATTCAAGTTCTTTAATAACATTTTTTCTGTTACGTTTGATTTGAAGACAGGTACTGCATCAATTTAGGCTAATGTACATTTACATGTATGGCACAGAACTTGCCAGGTATATTATTAACAATGTATGATAACTCATCACTCAAATTCAGGTGAACGTAAAATTATTAGTTCTTCTTCTTCTGAATGAATGAATGAATGAATTCCTTATTTATATTGTACCCTTTCTATACGATATTCAAAGGCGCAGTACCCCCCCATCAATTTGATAGACACAACACAAAGATAGACCACAACACCGGGCACTACGTGCCCTACTCTTTTTGAACAGTGTGTGGGTTCTTTAACGTCCCACAAATTTTTTTTTTATCACATACAAGGGCTTGTGAGATGGGACCTCCATTTATCGTCCCTATCCGAGAAGACTAGAAAGTCTAACCATTTGCAGATATTATTACAAAGGCAGCACTTTCTTCTCAGTTATTTAAAGACCCTGAGTGTTGGTCTGGCCGGATTTGAACTCACGACCTCCCTCACAACAGTCCGGCGCTCTACCAATTGAGCTAACCGGGAGGTGCTCTAACAGTCTGGCGCTCTACCAATTGAGCTAACCAGGAGGCGGTTCTCTTCTACTCTTTCTTCTTCTTCTACACTTTCTTCTTCTTCTTCTTCTTCTACACTTTCTTCGTCTTCCAGATCATTGCCGTCCGCCAAAACCATCTCTAAAACTTGATTGGTAATGAAATAATTTGATGCCATGACCTTTCACAAACATCAACAAATGCGAGTGCTGACACCAAAAAGAAATTGGACATTTTTTGTTGGAAACCCTGAAAAAATGGTGGATTCTATGTTTTTTGTAATTGAATAACTGCTGTACAGTTTTTTCTTCACTGCAGCTTCATACAAGTAGAAAACAACCCCTGTAGGGGAGGTAAAACTGGTATGTCTCTGAAGGGGGTTGAATTTGACCCCACTCGTCTGAAAAGGGTTAAAAAGGTTCTTTGTCATTTGAAAAAGTTGATTCAATCTTGGTCCAACTGTTGTCTGTATTTCAAAGTGTTTGATTTTTTTTATACTTTTAAGTCTGTCAAAAGTCATTGGCTCTACTACAAGTGAGGACCACCATTTAACTCTACTTACACCTACACATGTGATGCCCAATGTTTGTTCAGACTTTCCAGTATCCATAATGCAGTGGTTTTGTCACCTTCTCTCACTTTCCTGTTTTAGCTAAGTCATGTTTTCCTTTCTATAAGAGAGTGTTTTTATAATTTTTGTAAAATGACTTAGTAATATTACAGGAAATTTCAGTGCAACACTGAATCTGTTTTTCTGGATTATTAGGAAAATAACAACACATTTAAAACTAAATTTGTAAGACATGTTCGGTCATTTAATGACCATCTTCAGTTGAGAGTAGAACTGATTTGAAGTTACATTTGAATTTATAATGTAGTGCTAAACAAAAGCTATTGAAACTAACACAATACCCCAAAGTAACAGAAGAGTGTATAATTATTAATATGATGTGTTAATTAGAACGGAAGAGTTAGATTAATGTGATATAGTTGCTTGTTTAAAGAAGGTTGCTCCCAGGAAATATGTAGTGCTTCTTTTATCTTGACCTGGAATTTTGTGGTCGCATGATCTATAACTTTAAAACATTCAGCAGAGCAGGAATTGTGGCATGCTTGGGATTGTTGAAGATGTTGAAAGATATGTGAGGTCCTGTCCCTGTCTGAGTGGTTGGGAATGCGTGTCAAAAGGTGTCGGCTAGTTTTACCGACATAGCAAGAATTACAGCTTGCAAAGGTAAACTTATAAACAACATTTGAACAAAGTTCGACTGGCACAGCGTCCTTCACACCAAACATTTTGTGGATCTTGAAGGAGGAAAAGGCTAACTTAACATCGAGATTGTTACAATAATGTTTAAGTAATTTATGTAATCTGTTTTGTGCTACAATAGAGAAGGGGCCAACATAAGGTAATTTGAAAAAATGTGTAGAATTGGGGGGTGGACTAGCAAGTTTATTCGAAGAGATCTGAGTTTTGGCAATATACTGCCTAATGACTTGCTCAACAATATGACTTGGGAAAAGGTTTTTACATAAGATTACTAACAATTTCTTGATGTCCTCATGAAACCCTGCCCATGTGTTGTTGATCTTTTATGTTCTGTCAACTAGTGTCCTGATTAAGCCGAATTTGTTAGAGAAAGAGATTAGCTTTGCAAATTTAATGTTATTGTTTTGCATCAATGGGGTTAGAAAAGACTGGAAGACAAGTTCTCTCATCTTCTCAATTTTTTTTTTCTGGAGTTTGTGGCTTGTTACCAACTCCACAGATGTTATAGCCTTCATCAATGCAAAAGTGATGTATTCTGCTCAGTGTTAGATCAACTGCTAGTCCTTTTCTGCTGGAGAAGATGTACATGCCACAATTGCAGTAAAGGCTGTGTTAGCAATAAGTTGGGCAGTTACTATTGCCTGAACTGCATCTGGCGCACGAGTCTCCCTGGTGCTGCAATGAACAACAATTAGTGTGTCTATTCTGTGTATTCACGTGACATCATAAACCTAATTAAAAATAGTCTGCCATATTGGTGGACAGGGGTCTCATTTGCATATTCCAGGTTACACACGTGCGTTTGTATTTATACACAAGTAATGACACCAGTAGTTTAAAAGTGCTGTCAAGTTGAACTTTCTCTTTCTGAGTCTGATCTAGAAGTCATAGAGCAAGATACAAGAGAGCAATCAAATGGATCTACATTCTAAAAACACAGAGCTGGTAGAATTAGTGTATCTATGAGTTATGCTGCCTTTCACACTAATCCTGCTCAGCCTTCTACATCATTAATCAGGAATATTTGTTATCCCTAATTCTTTAAAGTGCAAGCTAAAGCAATCAACCATGGAATTCAAAATGAAGGCAAAGCCATAGATGCAAACATTAATGTCATATATGTCTGCAAATCACAAGGATTTTGTACCCATGGATGCATGCTACACCAGATTTTGTTTGTTCTTGTTCTTGCTGCAGCAAGGGGTGCAGGTAAGTTAAATGCCTGTACATAGACTTTGAAAACTATGTACTGAAGAGAAATGCTTGTCTAGAGAAAGTTGATGGTTGTTGTAGACTTAAGAGAAACCATCAATATTACTATCAAGTTCAAAAACAACTATTCCTCAATGGTCTTCAATATTGTGACTTTGTTGTGTGTGCATTTAGTGCCAACAAACCACAGCTTTTTGTAGAAAGAATCTTTCCTGATAAAGACCTTTGGGATGCTATTGTTCCCAAAGGAACGAAAGTATGGAGAATTTGCATATTACCTGAGATTCTTGCTTGATGGTACATGTTACACACTCAAATCAACCAGATAATGAAACACAAGGTTATATTTATTCCCAAAACTTCGAGCACATGCGTTTTCTCTCCTTTACCCGACACCCTTTTGGGTTCATGAACTCGACAAAACATGTCACGCACTCTACACACTCCCCCGCCGAAAATGAAAGTGTTCTTCTAAATATTACAAAACTATTTATCAGGGTTCTCTGCAGCTACTGTAGCTGTTGTTTGACATTGTCTCCTTCAGCACCTTGCGTGCTTTTGATTTTCTTTTTTTTTTTTTTTTTGTTTAATGTTTGAGTCTTATAAGAGGCTCCTCTCAAGCCCTCGAGTAGTAGACAGGTTGGAAACAGCATGGCCACACCCAGAAATACAGGGGTGTTCCCGGATGAATAGCTGTGATAGCTGGAGCTTGAATGGCGTTAACGCGTGAACTGCTGAATCCTGGCTCAGCCGACTGGTACTGTGGATTTCCCAGAGAGTTGTAAGTTAAGATCTGCGGCGGTCTCCTTTGGCGCTGCGGCCGAGTCCACATGTCCTGCTCAGCAATATCCTCTCCCTCTGATCCATCATTGTCAGCACTTCCTTCATTTGCAAGTTGTATTTCGCTGGATGGCCCATTGGTGCCCTCAGTAGTCGCAGAATCCTCAATTGACTCTGAAGGCAAATCGCGTCCTGGAGACACTGAGTTTGAAGTTCTTACTTCAGTAGGTATTTCCTCTACAAGGTCCACACTACCGAAATCATCATCATCTTTCCCCGAATTCTGTAGGTCATTTCCCGAAACAGACAAAAGTCGTTTCTCTACTGCTGATTTTGGGGGTCGTGTACCAAATCCCAGATTTGGGGCATCTGCTTCCAAAGCGTCACAAGGCAGTAGTAAATTCCGGTGAAGTACTCTTGCGCGGCCACCTCCACTCTCGGGCTTCACTTTGTAGACTGGGCTTTGAGCCCCCATTCGTTTAACCACAACGTGGATAGCGCACTCCCAATGGGATCGTAATTTTCCGGGGCCACCGCGCTCTGTTAAATTTCTAACTAGCACCCGATCGCCTGGCTGAAGAACGCCACCTGAGACTCTCTTGTTGTAATATTGCTTGCCGCGCTCGGCAGTCTTCTTTGCATTCTGTTGAGCTATCCGGTATGCCTCCTTCATATCATGCTGCCAGTTTTGGACGTAAGTGTTATAATCTCCCTCTGCACTCTCTTGATTCAAATTGAAAATCAGGTCGATGGGCAGGCGGGGTGTTCTTCCAAACAACAAGTAATACGGAGCGTATCCTGTCGCCTCATGCTTCGTGCAATTGTACGCGTGGATCATCTTGTTGAGTGATTCATCCCACTTTCGTTTCTTCAAATCTGGGAGTGTTCGCAGCATAGACAATAGCGTACGGTTCATCCTCTCCACTTGCCCATTCCCTTGAGGGTGGTAGGGGCTGGTGCGAGACTTGGAAACGCCAGACAACTTATGTAGTTGATGGAAGAGATTGTTCTCAAATTCTCCTCCTTGATCACTGTGTATACGGGCTGGGAATCCGAATCGTGGTACAAAGTCATTGTAAATCTTTTCAGCCACCGTTCGTGCTGTCTTGTTTCGGGTTGGGTAGGCCTGTGCAAACCTTGTGAAGTGATCTACTATCAGCAAAATGTATTCAAATCCCCGTTGGCTTTTCTCCAAATGAAGAAAGTCTATAGACACCATCTCAAAAGGGGCAGTTGTCGTAATGCTCTCCATTGGTGCTCTAGGGGAGGTTTGGGGCTTCTTTTGCTGGATGCAGTGACACTTGTTGGCGATGAAATACTCGATTTCCTCTTGCATGTAAGGCCAATAGAACCTAGATCTCGCTAAGTCCACCACTCGATCTGCACCCAGATGACCCATTTCAATGTGAAGCTCTTGGTAAACCAACTGTTTAAACTTTGTGGGTAATACTAGCTGCAATCGACTCTTAGTTTGGCGCCACAGAATCCCGTCCGCTGATATATGGAGTTTATTCCATGCTCTCAAGTAGCAAGATGTTGTACGAGTCTCATTTTTCCGCTCTCCTCCTGGTGGGGGATATCCCCGTTTCTTGTAGGCCAGGATTCGTGAGATGTCGGGGTCTTCCCGTTGAGCCCTTAATATTTCTTCTAAAGTAAGTTGGCGAAAAACCAAATCTGTGACGCCCGGTTCTGCGTGAGCAATGCCAACTCTTGCTGAAACTGCTGCCACCCAGGGTGTGGCGTCTGTTTCCTGATGTATCACTGCTTGACTTGTTGCACAAATTGCGTCCTTTTCCATTTCTGCAATACAGGTTTCCATGTATGCACTGAAATCTAGCGGTAGGCGAGATAGTACATCCGCATCAATGTTAGATTTGCCAGGCCGATACTTGATGTTAAAATTAAAATCTGCCAGTTCTGCCACCCACCGGTGCCCTACTGCAGACAACTTAGCTGACGACAGAATGTAAGTTAGTGGATTGTTGTCGGTGTAAACAGTGAAGAAGGTGGAGTAGTACAAGTAATCACGGAACTTCTCAGTTACTGCCCATTTGAGGGCAAGGAACTCCAGTTTTCCCGCGTGCATGTGGTAATTTTTCTCTGCTGGAGTTAGTGTCCTAGAGGCATAACCTAGAACTCTGAGCTCCCCGTCCTGTTCTTGATACAATACAGCTCCAAGTCCCTCTTGTGAGGCGTCTGTGTGAAGTACAAATGGCTTCGTAAAGTCGGGAAATGCCATCACTGGAGGAGAAGTTAGTCGGTCGACCAGCATGTCAAGCCGCTTCTGATGTTCCTCTGTCCATGTTACCTTATGATTATTAGCCAATAGATCAGGGCCAGCCATTAGATCGTACAGGGGCTTAGCTATGCGTGAGAAATCCTGGATGTATTGCCTGTAGTAACTCAGGAACCCCAGCAGTTTACGCACATCACCCACTGTTGCTGGTTTTTGTTTCGCCAAGTTGTGTACGGCGGCCGTGTCCTCTGGGTCTAGAGAGTAGCCATCGCCGGAAACAACCCGCCCCGAATATCTAACTTGTCGTTGGAAGAGCTTGCACTTTGATGGCTTTAACTTTATCCCATGTTCCTGCAGTCGACGCAGGACTTGTTGGACATCCTGAACGTGTTGCTCAAAGGTCGTACTATACACCAAGACATCATCCAGGTAGGGGATACAGATGTTGTCACGTAAGCCATCTAGACATTCATTCATGCACCTTTGGAATGCCGCCGGTGCATTCATTAGCCCGAACGGTATTCTATTCCATTGATACAATCCCCAGGGGGTCACGAATGCAGTCAGGGGGCGGCTTTCTTCTGTCATAAAGCCTTTGTGGTAGGCCTTCCCTTGGTCCAGAACTGTAAACCATCTGTTGCCGCCTAGGCCATTTAAGATATCCTGTATACGGGGAATCGGCTGTCGTTCTGGATATGTTTTCTTGTTCAATTCTCGATAATCAATACAAAGTCGCAGACTTCCATCCTTTTTGTGAACACAGACCATGGGTGAGGAGTAAGCCGAACGGGACTTGCAGATCCAATTTCGATTAATCAAGTCTTCTAAGTACTCTTTCACTTCCCCATAGAGTGGCTTGGGGATGGAGATATAGTTCTTCTGTACTGGCTCATTGTCCTTTAACTGGATATCCAGCACCAAGTTCTCCACGCAGCCAACATCATCGTCGTTTCTTGCAAAGGCTCCAGCTTCTTGCCGTAGCATTTCGTGGACGATCAATTGTTCATTGTCTTCTAGCTGACTCAAGTCAACTGGTGGCTCCCATCCATCTTGTTCCTGACCAGGATGCGAGGTAGCTTCAGGGTAAGAATCCTCGTCTCCTCGAGAGTACGAGTCGGGAGTGTTTGGAATTGGTAGAACTGACTTTACCAGGTGTATCCGGCCCAATTCTGTTCTGCGCTTTAACAAGATGTTTCTGTCTGTATTGTTTTGGACCACGACGGCCACGTGACTAGAGGTTCCCGGGGTTATTTTAGTAAGTTCCTCGCCCAATTCCAGTCCGTCTGGGAGCTCGCTGTCTTCCTTGGGCTCAAATATTACTGGCATCCCCTCTGGAACTGGTCCGAGGTGAGTTTGACACTTAACTGTCGTTGCCTCTCCTTTTGGCAGCATAACATCTCTCTTTCCGACTTTAACAGCTGCAGTACCGGTATCCTGTGTTCTTGACTGGATCAAATTGATCAGGGTACCTATGCGAGTATGATGAATTGAAGGGAATGACTGCTGAATGATGTTACTTGCCGCTTGGTGGTTTCCACCATATTGAGCGAGGATTTCTTCTATAACATTGAAGCCAATGATTGGGTACTCTTGTTCCTTTTGTCCCACCAGTACTGGAACTGTCAGCTCATGAGCAGTTGTATCGTCCCCAGCCAACTTAAACCCGATCTCAATCCAACCGTCAAATGGAATGTTTGTCCCATTCATCGCTTCCAAATTCAGCTCTTCTCCTGCTCCCAACAACTCTTCAACATTTCTTAACACCTCCAGCGGTAAGTGAGTTTGTTGCCACTTCCTTGACACAACACAAACCTGGGAACCTGTATCCCATAATGCTTCCACTTCCTTTCCTTGCATTAGGCATTTTACCACGCACCTCCGTCCCACGATTTTTGTCAGTCCGAGCTGCTGCCTTGGCGTCAGGTGGCAGGGAAACGTCGTGTTCAAATCATGGCCATCATCTCCGGCTGCTTTCTGTTTCTCAAGTTCCTGTATAGCCATGCAAACTGGTTTATGCACAGCTCTGTATTTTACTTGACATTCTTTTGAATAATATCTATTGGTCTTACAGGCTCCGCCGCGGTTAAGTGGTACATGGTCTGTGCTTTGTTTTCCACACTGCACGTAACGGGACTGGTTTTCTTGCCTGGTCACACCCTGTCCCATGGACGTGACCTCTGGCCGTTTCCCTGGAATTCTGCTGGAGAGCGTCGGCTGAATTGGGCATTACACTCGCGTACATAATGGCCACTCGCCCCACACCTGAAGCAATGGTTGCATGGCCATCCATTCCCACTTTGTTGGCAGGTCCTACACAGTGGGGGTTGTCTCATAGGCTGTTGTGTGAGGGGGGTTTGAACCCGGAGTGGGGCCCGAACTCTCTCTTTGACTGCGGCCACCTCTGCCTTGAGCTCCCTTAGTTCTTTCATGAGACCTTCCTCCACCCCATTATTCTTTGTCTCCTGCTTGTCCCCTCCCTTTTGAACAGTATTTACCTTGGGGGTTAGCTGTGAACCGAATTTCTGTGATCGCTCCAGTTCGTCACTGAAACACACATTTAATTTCTCGAATAGTTCTTCATCGCTTATAAATTTCTTTTCCAAGTAGGGCTTCATTTCGATCTTGATATTCTCATTTTGCAGGCCAAGGGAAAAACTATGGACAAACATGCCATGTACAAAGGTAGGATCATATTTCAGGTCCGAGTCAGTTTCTTGAGATGCAAACAAGATCTTCTGTTTCAAATCGAGAAGGCGGATCAAGAATTCTTGAGGTTTTTCGTTTGGCTGTTGGACAGTTGAGCTCAACTGATGATATAGTTCGGTTGCTGTTCTCTCCTGATAATGAGAACGCATAATTCTCCTCAATTTGGCCAGTGTTAAATCTACCTTACCCTCCAAATAACTTCTTAGGCTTAACGCCGGATTTATCGCTTTTATCACAGCCTCTTTGATTTCATCCTCTGTATAGTCGTTCTTTAACCCATTCTCAATTTGATGTACTAGCGAGGAAAAACTCAAACGATCCTTCTGCGACGCGTCGCCAATCTGGCCCGAAATCTTGAAGTCGCGTTTGAATTTTGAAATTGACACCGCGGGATTTTGCTCTATTTTGACGGTCGCCTTACTATTTTCAGAAGCTTTCGGCGGTTCCGTTTTCTGTTCCGGTACAAATTTTCCCTGCATACTTAGAGATGACGACAACACTTTGAGCTTCTCATTATCTAATTCTTCCGTTTCGAGGTATTTATTTAGAGCTCGGATAAAAACCAACCTTCCCTTGCTCTCAGGCGGTACAGTAATGTTCAGCCCACTACAAACTTCTTTAAGCCTTTCCTCGCTCAAGGAACACAACGCGGCCTGAACTTCGATCTGCAGACTCTCGGTGTCCATCATACTTCCAAGAAATAATCTTTCGTACTCACCAATAGTGCAATCAGCCATTCACAAAAGAAATGCGACACTTTACGTCAAGATCAGTCCGCCGTCGACAGCAATCGACCACAACCAACTCGCGCTCGACGAATCAATCAAGCGTGCCAATTACTTTGTCCTTCACAACCCAAGGCAGTTCTTCGTCGATGATAAGCCTCTTTGGTCCAGTCCTGGCAGGGTCGCCAATGTTACACACTCAAATCAACCAGATAATGAAACACAAGGTTATATTTATTCCCAAAACTTCGAGCACATGCGTTTTCTCTCCTTTACCCGACACCCTTTTGGGTTCATGAACTCGACAAGACATGTCACGCACTCTACATACACAAGAAAACAACACCTTACTGAATAAGTACCACCAACGTCACCTTCAGGAGTTTGCTACTGCAGATTGCAAACTTAAGACGGAACTGTACATTGCAGTAACCTTGCATGCCTAATAAAGGAATTCCACTACTTGTCTGCACCTATCAGACCCTATCCCTGGTGTGTGGTACTGCCCAAACTGCCGCCTGCTCACAGAATTCAGGGTTAAAAAGCCCAAAAAAGCACCCAAGACAAATTCCTCCAAGAGTACGTACAACGATGAGGTACTAAATGTGTGAATCAACAGTACTCCTAAAGTAAATGAAAGGCTCCTAAAATGCCACAATGTCAACTGCAAAAATGGTATATTTTTTCATCTACAATGTCTGGGCTATAAAAAAATGCCTAATAATAGTCAAACTACATGGATGTGCAGCAGCTGTAAAGTGTCAAAAGGTGGTAAAGCAACTAGTGTTAGTCCTAATAATTTGGATATATCAACAAAGTTGAAATGGTAAATTGGCCACCATAACGATTACAAAAGCTGACATTTCGAGCGTTAGCCCTTCGTCTATAATAGTTAGTCCTACCTCTTGTTGTTCTTCAAATTGTGATAATATAATCAATCACAAACAAGTTCAGTTTTATCAAGCTGCAATGATAGAGCTGAACCTAGTGATTCCAGTGGTGATGAATCAGATGTTGGAATAACATTAGAGACTAAGGGTTCTCTGGATAAAAGTGCTACCATTGGAGATCTGGATGATAATCATTTTGACATTATTAATTCACCTACAGGGTGGTTAGACTGTACAATAATTCAACAGGCACAAGTCTTTTTGATGAAAGTCAACCCTATAATTCAAAGCTTTCAGAAAACAACGTTAGGGCCAATAAGAAACTTTGATATTGTTACATCAGAATTTGTAAAAATTCTGCGTACAGGAAATTGTCACTGGGTATGTGTAAGCTCTGTTGGTTGTACATCTGGCATGGTCAATTTGTTTGATAGTCTTTACCCTGACATCATTTAAGATGAAGTTGAGGAGCAAGTCAAAAGTCTAATGGCTGATAGATATGTTGGCATGGCTAATGTTCCAGTCCAGCAACAACTCAATGGGAGTGATTGTGGTGTATTTGCAATTTGTTTTGCAACATGCCTTGTTTATGGTCACAATCCAAAAGACTTCACATTTGACATTCCAAGAATGCGGCCACATATAGCTCACTGTTTGAAAAGTGGTCAAATTACAATGTTTCCATTAAGTGTAGTGCATAATGTAGAGTGCCTTTATTATACCCATGTAATACAGGACATTGTTTAGGACAGTATTGTGCTAAGAGACTAATATTGATAGTTTTATTAACAAACTATTTCATAGATATAATGAATGCACTATAATGGTTAAAAAAAAAACAAATGAAACAATATTACAACCATTAACTATTTCATAGTTAGTTACTTCAAAATGTAAACAATGAAAACAGAGGCCACTACTGTAATAGTATGTTAACTATTTCATTTTGTTTTGTTAACCACTCTAAACACAATTGTTTTGTTGCTATTGTCACATTTGGGTAACACTTGGAAAATCAAATGAGTCATTTCTAAAAACAAACACACTTTAGGCTCGAAGATAATTTTTATTTTATTATTTTACAATTAGAATAATTTGCTATTCTAGATGTTTATGAATGAAACACTCATTTTACAAAGACAGTTGAAGATATTTTAACACGTGAGGATTATTCTAAATTGGAGTTTCTCTAATTAGTGTTGAGATCAGTCAGATGCAAGATCACTAATCATGTACAAGATATAACTACATGATTTTTACTTGTGATCTTATTTTATTCACATAGACTATTGACATGCATTGCTATAAAGTATTCTCAAAACATGCAAATTGTAAATAGGTTATGTTGTCGTTGAGCTAAATTGATTGAACAATAACTCCCTTGCTTCTATGATGTAAAACTTGAATTTCCATCAAATTTATTCATTAGGAACACGGACACAGCTCACACTAGTTTATCGCTAGTTACCCATTGTCATACTTATATGTATTTTTTGATATACGTTTACAAGCTATATAACATTATTCAGTCTGTATAGTGTAGTTTAGTCAAATAGAATTATTGGTGGGCAGAGGTTTACCAAAGCTGAACAAACCCTTAGAATTATGTCTATCATAGGTAGCTTCGACTGTTCCTTGTTGCTGTGTAGAAAATCAGTGGGCATAACACCTTGTAGTATTGTGTACTTGTTTTGTAACACACTAGTTACTCTTTCCACATGAATCCTTACATTTGCAATGCCACGTGTGTTCTCAACATCTATAGGGTCCAACTGCCTTTTTCTCTTAGTAAAAGCAGGTATTACAAGCTGTGCTCTTTGAAGGGTAACACTCTCATGAACAGTAAATCCCCTTTCTGCTATAACCAGGTCTCCATGGTTATGGCAGACAAGGTACAAGCTTATCAAGAATACCACAATTCTCAGTAAGATACTTATCAGATGTTCTACCACCCCATGCTTTCGAAACAAACGAAATAGTGCCTTGTGGGGTGATACCAATTAAAACCTTAGCTGTGTTATGATGCTTGTAGTTGCTAAAGGTTTGTGCCCTTGCTCTAAGATTAGAGGGTTTATCTATGTAGACTTCAAAGCAATCAGTTATAACGTTGGTTTTATTGCCAAATGAAAACGTAAAACAACTGGGCATAGTTTTCCACAGTTCCTCTCTTTCTGGCCAGTAAATCAATGGGGACAGTCTAATATCTATTATTGTCATCCAGGCAAGAAATATCCTGGATACAGTAGAAAGAGATACATCAAACCTATAGGCTAGATCTTTATAGGGAACATTAAGCCTAAGTTTCATCAAAACCATAACAAGTTCCTGAAACTTACTCAAAGTTTTGTCTTTCTTTTCACATAAGGTGCTACATGTTCATACACCTCGATAAGAATTCCAGATGTTGGCAAACCAGTATGAAAAAGGACCTTTTCGTCGTCCATCATATCATCTTGATCGAATGGAGCTACTTTTGCTCTTCTAAACATGTAATCAAACTCCTCGGTTTGTGTTGATGAATCAGTGTGTTCTACTTCGGTCTGTGTACTCGTGTGTATCATGTGTAACTCTTTTAGGTTCGAAGCAATGTCCGCTATATCTCTGTCCAACTCTGCTCCTTGGGTAGTCAATGATTGAGATTCTTCACAACAAATATTTTTGATAATGTCGCCTTCATATTTTGTTTGTAGCCGTGCAGCCTTTGCAGCTGATACAATGAGCGCTATTTCATGTCGTCTTTTACCTTGTGCCTTAGCTCGTTCATGCATACATACATACATATATACATACATATATACATACATACATAGTTTATTTGGTAACGCAGGTTACAGAATACGCAAGACTGAAGTCCTGATGTGGACCTGCCTATCTACTATTTACCTAAGTTAAATAATAATTAATAGTAATAATTCAAATATAAAAATATAAAACTATGAACTACAATTTAAGATAAGATTAATAAAGAAATTCCTCACTCCTATTTCTTATCATGGAAGATTCCTTATTACAGCTTATGGACTTAATCAAGTCCTTGCTAGATGTAAGTCTTTTTTTAAAATATTCTAAGCTAGAAGACTTTTTTATCAAATCAGGAAGTGAATTCCATGCAATGGCAGCTCTATGCTTAAAAGTCAGCCTGCCAATTTCTGTTTTAGGACTTGGAAATTCAATATTAATTGATTTCCTCAGGCAGTGAGATGATTTTCTTAACATTACTAGATCATTTAAAACATTGGTATTGCATCTATGGTAGGATTTATATGCTTCTACTAACAGTCTCTTAGAATAGTAAAAAGATAAATTGTTCCAGCCTTTCAATTTATTTAATTGATCAGCATTTGAATTCCTTGAAAGTTTAAAAATAAGTTTAGAAGCTCGTATATGAACAGGCTCAAGATCATCCATTACTGCAGGTGAGCAGGAACCCCATACTAGTATTCCGTATAAGACACTTGGAAGTACAGTCGTAAAATAAATGGTCTGTAGAATGGATGATGGCAAGAATTTAATTCTTCTGAGGACCGCTATTTTATTATTAAAAGATTTTAACAGACTTTTGGTGTGTTCTTGCCAAGAAAGATTACTGTCAATAAATTTTTCACCGTACCTCAAAGGCAGCAATGGACCAATGAATCTTTGTTTAGATAATAATAAGGCTTCTGACTTAGTTTCATGAGCAGTCAATCTGTTAGCACCACACTAAGAACTTGATCCAGTATAACTTGCATGGCCTTAATTATAATATCTATCTGATCACTTACTGTAAATATGGTAGTATCATCAGCAAACATATAAAGTTCTCCTGAGGTTACAAATTCAGGAAAGTCATTGACATAAGGAAAAAACAGTTTGGGTCCTAATATTGAACCTTGTGGTACTCCAAACATGATAGGGCTAGTGCCTGATTTCACTTCATTAACTTGAACAAATTGGTTACGATTTTTTGTTATAACTTTAACTGTGATATACTGTATACTTGAGTATGAAGTGACTTCACAGTATAGTAAGTCAACAAGAGCAAAGGTTCTTAAGACTTTTTGTAGGAGGCAACATGGCTGACTCACACGAAGAAAGAAAACCTTTTCAGTAAGAATCATGGGTATGTTACATCATGTCACATTGTGGGTATGTCACAGCAGAGCCACTGGCTAACACACGCCCTCTTCTGACAAGAATCATGTAACTAAGTTAATGTTAAAAGCTAATACAAATAGATTGATGAAATGAACATGAACCAATAATGTCAACATTTCCATTGGCGAGCATTGACACAACTGTTAGAGAAACATCCATAAGAACATGAACATGAACTGATAATTTCAACAGTTCAATTTGCGGACAGTGTCACTACCATCAAAAGTCCATGTGAACTGCACTTGTTTACAGCAGCGGGTACTCAGCATCTATGACAAGAGGGGACTCTGAAATCAGTATGATACAAAGTTACGAAGATAATAATGATACGAAGTTGTAATATTTTATACTTCTTTCTTTATCATCTCTATTTGTAAATATTCCGTAACTGAGCCTATGGCTGCAAGGTGTTTATAATAAGGTATCTGTCTATCTATCGATCTATCTATCTATCTATCGATCGATCTATCGATCGATCTATCTATCTATCTAGTGTGAATATCTAGCAGGGTGATGGACAGCTTGGCCACTATGAGTTGCAGTTTGAGGTTTAGGCAAACTGGGGGATGAAGTGGCCGAGGGTGACTGTGATGCTGTGGGTGGTGAAGCAACGGGGCTGGATAGAGGAAGAGACACTATTGGATGACTTTCATCAGCTGTAGGTGGTGCTGTAGCAGTTGCAGGGGCCGGCGGCAGAGGGGAGAGAAAACTTGCTGGGGCCGAAGTTGTTACAGGAACCATTGATGGAGTAGATGACAACCTTTCTGACTTCCCCTGTGAAGCCTGGGATAATGGCGGCATGGCTGTTGGAGGGTCGGATAATAGTTTGTCAGGAAAAGGTGGTGCAGCCTAGTCATGATGTGGAGGGTCGCGTGTGTGCTGATGAGGAACAAGCTGGACTTGGGCATGGTTTTGTTGGACTCACCTGACACCGGTGTCAATAAGGTAAGATCGAAGACCAGCTGAGCCAATCACTTTGCCTTGGATCCAGGTCTTGCTTGATGAGGTAGGTGGTGGCTTTGCATACACATAACTGCCCGGAGGAAGGTCCGGGAGGGGTGCACTTGCATGCTTGTCGTATGCATTCTTTTGCTTCAATTTGCACTGGACATGGTCTGTTACCACTGTGTTGCGTGGGGGTATGAAGGGTTCCAAGGTTGTTGCAGGCTGAGGGAGATCACTGCGGAGTGTGCGACCAAACAAGCGCTGGGCCGGAGAGAAGGTGTGTCCAGCAGGTGCAGTGTTGCGAACAGACAGAAGGGCTCAGTCCACATCATCAGCAGTGAGTAGGATGTGTTTGGCTGATTTGACAGCTGCTTCTGCTCTACCGTTAGATTGAGACCAGTATGGAGAAGATGTAATGTGGTTGAATTGATACTGCTTGGTAAATGTCTTAAATAGGTCAGAGGTGAACTGAACGCCATTGTCTGTTATCAGGGTGTGTGGAATGCCATGTTTGCTGAAGGTGGTGCTTGGTGGCCTGGATGACAGCTGATGACTGGATGGTTGGGAGTCGATCAATTTTGTAGAAATCACTGTAATGGTCAACTGTTATCAAATAGGCAACACCATTGAGTTCAAACAGGTCCTAAGAGACAAGTTGGCATGGTAAAGTGGGTACTGGGTATGACTGGAGTGGCTCCTGAGGGTGTTGTTGTGCCTGTCGAACACAAGTCGCACAGGATTGGCACATGTCAGTTATTTGGCTATTAAGGGCAAGCCAGAATACACAATTGTGAGCGTGGCAGAGGGTAAACTCAGAGCCCCGATGGGCAGCATGAAGTTTGCACAAGAGGCTCTCTCGGAACAAGGAGGGTATGATGACTCATCCTTCTTGAAAAGTAAGCCATCATGGGCAGTTAGTTCGTGACATACGGACCAATGTGGCCGTGCTAATTCAGGAATGGCTGACTTCTCATTGGGCCAGCCTGTGAGAACTAAGGAGTGAAGGGCAATCTTTTCAGGATCTGAGGAAGCTGCAGCCCTGATGTCTCGAAGGGTAACCCCTTGGAAGCCGCAAAGGTCAGGTGTAGTAGAATCAAACTCCGCTTGGTAAACAAGCTCATCATGGACCTGCTTGTGAGATGTGGTGGGTGAGGGTGCTCGAGAGAGAGTGTCTGCGATGTGAAGGGTGGAGCCTTTTCGGTACTCAACTTGGAAACTGTACCGCTGGAGAGCAAGGATCATGCTCTGGAGACAACGTGGAGCAGAGGCCAGGGGGTGCTTGAAGATAGTTTCAAGGGGTTGATGATCACTGTGGATAGTGATGCCTGACTTGCTGAAGAGGAGCTGATCGAATTTGTGGAAGGCATTAACAATGGCAAGAGGTTCCTTCTCAATTTGAGCATAGGGCTGTTCAGTTGGACTGAGGGAGCTGGAACTGTAGGTGACTGGTTGCCATTGGATGTCACTCGAGCCATTGGGGTCAGTGATTGGTTGAAGCAATGCTGCACCAAGGCCATATAGATCGTTTTCACGTGACGTCACAGAATTAATTTCCGCCATGTTGGTGCACATCCGAGTCACGTGTTTCAGTAAGAAATATATGCAAACAGAGTCCAAAGTTATAATTCTTCTCAGTTCACTGTCGAAAATTATGGCTTCCGAGGAAAAAAAAAATTCTTCGTCTGATCCTGACAATGTTGTTCAAATTCCCCTGTCTGATTACGCTAAAAAGCTGGATGGGAAAGTCAGAGAGCGCTACGTTAAGAAAATCTCGACGATTGGAATCGATCCTGCCTTGATAGAGGGGAAACACTTCGAACCCGACTGTCTTCCGCCGGTTGAATCGACAGATTTACTCTGTTATTTGGTTCTTGAGACCAGCTTTTACACGCAAAAGCAATTTAAAGCCTTTCGTAGTCTGGAAGCTTACAATCAAATGGTTTCGGGGTTTGTTTACAACGTGCAAGGGCATATGGTCGCAAGCAAGTTTGTCACTGACCTTTTCCCCTGGTTCGTCAATTTTTTGTCGCTTGGCCTCGATTTCTTCCCTGAGCCGCTTTTCATTTTCTGCCGCAACACGCTTCATCTCACGATCTCTGACCCTCTCGTCTCGTTTCCCGGCAGCTTCTAGATCTGCTTGAAGCTTTTCTGCTGCATCACATTTATTATGGCCTAAATTCTGGGTTGGAGTCCAATCTGGATCGTACCTATCCCACACTTTTGCAGCTTTCCCTGAGATAAAATGTCTACCACAGACTCGTCCGTGCTCCAAAATGCTGTCCGTGAGGTCTTTTCGGCTGATGGCAGAAATCCATTTTTTTCGCCTTTCCTCGCTAAGAATTCTTATTTCGTCGCCTTGATTTGTTACAACTGAAGGAATTCTTGCCATATAAACTCCTTTATCACGAACAGTTCGGGTTCCACAGCCAAAAATCGCACACAAAACCATTTTTTAGAGCTCACGCGATACGAGTTCACTGTTTACATGTGCACCAATATGGCGGCCAATTGTAAAGTGGTCACGTGACTGAAAACGATCTATTCCAAGGCATCTACTTAAAATGCTACAGGGGAATTTATGTCAAAGTAATCCAGACAAAGGTGTCTTGGACACTATTTCTTAGCTTTTGCAAAGGCGTTGCTGTGTTGCTCAGACCAGAGGAATTCTTGTTTGATGTGAGTGAGGTCGCGGAGAGGATGAACTACTTTGCTTGGATTTAGGCAGAACTTGGCTAGATAAGTGATGGTTCCCAAGAACCGTTGAGTGGTGGCCTTGTCTTGAGGTTGAGGCATTTCCAGGACAGCTGATACTATCTCCGTGCTGGGTTTAAGTCCTGGTTTTAAGGAGTGAGCACGTGACCCATGAACGGTGCAGTGGATGTCTTAAACTGAATCTTGTCTGGGTTGAGCGTAAGGTTATGCTGGGAGAGGCTAGCCAGCATGTTAAGGACAGTGCGGTCATGGTCTTTGGTGGCCTCTTCCAAAGATTCACCACGGCCGATGACAATGATAACATCAGCGATGTTTACAACCCCTTCTATTCCACTCAAGACATCATGGAGACGATGTTGAAATTCTTCAGGAGCTGAACTAATGCCAAATGGAAGTTGAGTCCATCGATAACAGCCCCACAGGGTGTGCATGGTGGTCAACAGTGAAGATTCAAGTGGCCGTTCAATAGTTTGAAACGCATCCTTGATGTCAAAGACCGAGATCTTTGCTTGATGGAAATGATGGAGGTTTTCTTTAAGGGTAGGTATGGGTTAGACTGGTTGAATGATGGTCTTGTTGACTGTTTGAGATGGGTCCAAGCAGATTCAAACTTTGGCGGGTTTGTTGGCTGTTGTGGAACACTCACGTACAACCATGTTAGATATTCATGGTGTAGGTTGGTTTATTCAGACCAGCTGACCGGTGTGGATAAGCTTGTCCAATGCCCCCTTGATAATGGGTAGTTTGGGTGCGGCGTAGTAGTGGGGAGGTGCTTGGACAAGCTTCACACCAGGATTCAGAGTTATGGAAAAGGGTTCACTCAGTTTACCTAATCCCTCAGACAATTCTGGGTTAGCCTGTTTGATATGATTTAATGACAACTCACCGATAGGGGTGGTACTGTTTGAAGGTCTTTCAGCTGATTGGCGGTGTCCACATTATAATTGATGATTCCCATACGGTTGCTGTCAGCCAGGCCTAAGAGAGGAGGATAGTAACATTGTGCAGTGATGATATGGACAACAGTGTTGTATGTTTTTCCACCGCGAGTGCCCTGTAGTGTGGCTTGTCCATTGGTTGGAATGCATCAATAGTTTCTGCGACACAGTGTAGAGTTATGTCGTCTGCGTACAAGTAAGTTTCTGTTGAACGTACTGACTTTGAGAGGTTGTTTGTGAATAGGAAAAATAAGGTAGGTCCCAGAACTGAGCCCTGAGGTACACCGTTAATGTTACAGAAGCTGTTGGCAAGTACACTTTCTGCTTTCTCTTCTGAGATGATTGCTATCATTTTGGTTAAGAAGAGAAGGGTAGTGTATATAATAAAATACTTTTTTGAAAAAAATAACAAGCACTGTTAAAATAAGAACTGTTAGTAAGAAAAAGGAAGCCCAGAGGTTAACCTATATTAAGGATCTCCTAAATAAAGAAGAAACTATAGAAATATAACAAAAATTAAAAAAAATGTACATTAATATCAATGCAAGTTCATGAAAAAATATGATAATCACAGAAATAACATTAAAAAGGTATAGAATGTCTATTCAGTAGATTTTTATTTGATTCCTCAATTTTAGTCCAAATATCAACAAGTTTAAACTATCATGGTGATAGATTACATTACTTAGACCAGATCAAGTCTCACCTAGAAGATCTTAAACAGGCACAGGGATCTCTTGTCCAAGGCGTGTTTGAGGTCTTTAAAAAGTGCAACGATTGTTGTAAGTTCCCCCAGCAGTGGAAAGAATCTTCACTTGTACCTATCTTTAAAAAGGGAATAGACTGGACTCTAACAATTTTCGACCAATATCTTTGCAAGTGCTCCAGGGAAACTACTCGAGAGGGTAGTATGCAAGTCTTGAGATGATCATATTATTTCTGTGAAAGTGTAGTTTGATCGTCTGGGTGAGTGTATTGCTGAGATGGATTGTTTTTGGTGGTGATACCTGACGTTTTGACAACCTGTGCTGAAGTCATCATCAGAGTCAAGTGAATAGTTGTTGTCAGTAGAATGTTCTTAGTCCAGTTCGTGTGAAATGATTGGTCAGTTTTGCTGTGATGTTATTGGCTGTAAGACTCAAGTGGAGTAAGTTGGTTGTGATTGGTCTGTTTCGATCCGTCGGTGAAGTTAGATCGTTCTGTTTCGTTCGTTTGTAATGTTAATGTCATGAATGTAACGTTTGTATGGAGCCGGTAGTAGTTGACACCAGTTTAGGGGAATCTGTTCTAAGTTAGTAAACCAGCTTTTCAGAGTCAGTCGTTGAAAGTAGTTAGTGCTGTGGGTTCAGCATTGTGCAGAGTCACAGTCAATATTGTGATTCAGCAATGTGATTGTTGACATCACCTTTCCTCGTGGCCTGTCTGTGTTCAGTCAGTCTTGTTGCAAGGTTTCTGCCAGTCTCTCTGAAGTAGGAGGCTTGGCAGTCGGGACAATTGATCTTATAAATCGCTCCCTGCCTGTTCCTCGGTTTGTCCTTGTCTTTGACGTTGGTGAGTAACTGATGTAGTGTGGTGATGGGTTTGTGGGCGACTCGGATACTAAAGGGTTGTAAGATGCTTGAGATGTTCTAAGAAATGCCTTTTATGTACGGTATGGTTGCTGTGGTCGAAGGGGTTGTGGTGTCGTTTGTTTCAGTAGTAGTTGTAGGTTGATGAGTGTTTTGTTGGATGAAGTCGTCATTGCAGTTGTTTGAAAAAACACGGTAAAGGTATTTGTTCTTGTTGGATAAGCTGTCTTTCGTGTTGCATACTAGTTGCACGCATCATATTAGAGTTCTGATAATTGTGGCTTTGGGTGATGTAAGGTTAAAGGATGACTTGTCTAGTTATCTGTCGCTATGCATCCCTTTCCTGCAAACTGTCATTCATAGTGAGCTGTCCTCACGGTTTACCAGACACTCTAGAAAAGGAAGTTTGCCATTCTCTTGGACTTCTCTGGTAAACTGTATGTCAGTGTTTTGTCTATTAAGGTGGTGGTGGAATGCGTTGATTTTGTCGTGTGGTACGGCGGTGAACATGTCGTCAATGTAGTGTAACCAAAGCGGTGTCATTCCTGGGCAGGTCGAAAGGGCCCTTCGACTTACCCACAAACGATATCGCTTTGGTTAAACTACGTTGATGACATGTTCACTGCCTTAAGACACGACATAATCGATGTATTCCACCACCACCTTAATGGACAGAAAACTGACGTACAGTTTACCAGAGGGGTTGAAGAGAATGGCAAACTTCCTTTTTCTAGACTGTCGGGTAAGCTGTGACAACAACTCACTACGGACAACAGTTTACAGGAAACCGACACACACAAACAGATCACTGGATGAGTCATCTTACAACCCTACATCACACAAACCCACAACTATCAGAACCCTAACATGATGCGTGCAACTAGTATGCAACACAACAGACAGCTTATCCAATGAGAACAAATATCTTTACCTTGTTTTTTCAAAGAACAACTACAACGACAACTTCAGCCGACAAAACACTCACCGACCTACGACTACTACCAAAACAAATGGCACTACAACTCCTACAACTACAGCAACCATACCGTATGTAAAAGGTATGTCTGAGAACATCTCGCGCATCTTACAACCCTTCAATATTCGCGTCGCCCACAAACCCATCACCACACTACGTCAGTTACTAACCAACGTTAAAGACAAGGACAAACCGAGGAACAGACAAGGAGCAATTTATAAGATCAATTGCTCTGACTGCCAAGCCTCCTACATCGGAGAGACTGGCAGAAACCTCGCAACAAGACTAACTGAACACAGACAAGCCATGATGAAAGGTAATGTCAACAATCACATTGCTGAACATCATCGACTTACGAACCACAATATTGACTGGGACTCTGTGCAATGCCTAACCTACAGCACTAACTACTTTCAATGACTGACTCTGTAAAGCTGGTTTACTAACTTAGAACAGATTCCCCTAAACAGGTGTCAACCACTACCGGCTCCATACAAATGATACATTCACGACATTGACATTACAGACAAACCGAACAGAATGACCTAATTAATTAATTGTTGTTGTTTTAATTAATTGTAATCTTTATTTAGACACGATCAATTCATCAGCCTATAAAAATACATATCACATACGCTAAGATATTTAAAATTAAAACTACATACTATAACACTAAAGCTGTTTTCCGTAAATGCCGTGCGTTAGACTTTAAAAATGTCATTGATCTTACGTTTAAATAACCCCAGAGACTCTGTGTTCCTTATATCGCGTGGTAAACTGTTCCATAATGTGGCACCATTGTAGCTAAAGCTTTTTCTGTAATAATTAGTGCGCGGTAGTGGAACATTAAGCTTATTTTCAGAGTCCCTGAGGTCATAAGCAGAGTCACGCCACGTAAACTTTGAATATAGATACCTTGGAGCTAGCCCGTGCAGACATCTAAACATCACGGTGGCTTTATGGATTTCCTGCTGGCGTGCAAGATTTTTCCACCCTAAAAACTCGAGTAGCTCAGTTGCATCGGCATCATAGTTAGAGAATGTCAACACAAGGGCTGCTCTATTCTGCAATTTCTGCAGTTTGTCTCGTAGCGTTTTCCCACAACTACCCCAAACAATGTCACAGTAATCAAAGTGAGGTTTTACTAAAGCTTGGTAGATGAGATGTAAGGTTGATGCTGGGATCAGGTGCCTAATTCGCTTTAGGGCCCCGATACCAGAGGCGATCTTTTTCGTTAGTTTTTCGATGTGACTATGCCAATCGAGTTTATCGTCTATTATTACACCAAGCGATTTTGTAGCTGAAACCTGGCTCACTTGAGTATTGTTCATTCTAATTGTTGGTGAAGCTGTGAGAAAATTCAGTCTCTGCCTCGGCCCTATTAGCATGAATTCGGTTTTAGTCATGTTCAACGTGAGTTTGTTCGCTTGTAGCCAGTTGAAGATAGGTGGAGCTGGATCAATGATTATCTCACCAACTGTATCCTAGCCTTCGTATACACATTGAGCGCTATATGGAGAAACTGAAAAACTGGCATTTCTTTGACAGACCAGTGCCAATTAGGATTTCGACAATTGCATCTGATGTCTGGGTTGTAGTAGCATGCCTTTCAAATTTCCTGCCTCCAATAATAGAATAGTATCTACTGTACAAGTTTGATCAATACTTTTATTCTCAATAATAGTGTAGAAATATGCGCAAAATGTTTTTCTGAGCCAATATTTTATGAATGAAAAAAATTTGTGATGAATCATGGATGTGGTTTGAAATATTTTCCATGTCAAAAAACTTCTAATAATTTTGTTTATTCTTAACCTAAGTCTTCTCACAGACTGTCTATTATAGTAAAATAGTACAGTATTACATTTAAGAATTTGGAATAATATTATTGCATGAGCAATAACTTTCAAAAACATTTGATTATAGTATTATAATGTCCATAATGTTCGCTTAATAAAAGATATATATACAAGCTAAAAAGATTAAGAAAAATTATTAAAATGCTAAAACCAAACGTTTTGTTCTTGTGGCGTTGATTACATTGGCGAAACTGTGAGAAATCTTGCAGTACGTATTGCGGAGCATTCAAATCCTACTCACATCTCTTAACCTGCGAAACACTTGTGGGAAAATCCATCACATTCTTTCACTTGGCGTGTTCCCTCCTCAGCAGAAACATTCCTCAAGCGTAGGATCATCGAGGGGCTAATGATCCAACCATTCCGCTCCAGTTTGAACAAACAAGTCATTTCTTATGTCTCCAAACTTCTCCTTTTCGGGAATCACATAAGATATATATGTATGTACAGACGGTTAACACTTTCAACCCTGATGATGGCAAACAGCCGAAACCGTTTGGTTTTAACATTTTAATAATTTTTCCTAATCTTTTTAGCCTTGTATATATAATATATAGGATTATGATTTTAACAAATTATAACATTATCTAATAGAGCTGTAAAATATAGACAAATAATACAATAAATAAATGTAAACAATCTTGGCATAATTTATAGTATGATAATTGTTTACGTTCAAGTGATTTTCATTTGTTAAACTCATCGGCACTGATGAGCTTGGGGGAAGGTGCCATAGCACTGTGGAAGTCGCGCTGACTGCCCACAGCAGGGAGGTTACCATGGCAGCACAATCTTAGTCCACCCCCCTGGCAGCAGTCACACTGACAAGTCAGTGGAATTGTTTGTACTTATCTGCTCTTGACCCGCCATAGAGGAGGGAGGGTGGGAGCACAAGAGGGCAGCTCACATTAAGATCCGCGACGATCTCAAAACGTACTGAAAACCTCATGACCCTGCAACCGCAAAGGGAGCGCCCTGCAGCATGTCCTCCGCTGACCATCATGCCTCAGCTGACCATCGTGCCTCAATTTTAACCTTACCTAAATTTCATTTAACCTCTTTTAAACTCATCGGCACTGATGAGCTTGGAGGAAGGTGCCGTAACACTGTGGCAGTCGCGCTGACTGCCCACAGAAGGGAGGTTACCATGGTGACACAACCTCAGTCCACCCCCATAATGGTGCTTGGAACAAGAGGGACCAGGTTGAGCCATGGTACCTCCAACCCAAAACCCCACCAAGCACCATTCCCCCTACCTTTGCTTATAAGCTGATATGGCACATACCGGTAATCAAGACAAGTGCTGTGACAAGCTAGCCAAGACATCTGCCGGTGTCCGTATGTACATCTGATACGCATTGCTCGACCATCTTCCAAGTAGCTGAATCAGACGGTCTGGAATCCCATTACGAGCTGCAACCGTGGCTGTCCCAATCCTGACGCTGTGGCTCGAGAACTTCCCAGGGATGCCCACCGTCTCCATAACCGTGCTTAACCACTCTTTGAGTAGAGGTCAAGACAATGGTTCTCCTTATTGGAGCCTGAACAGAGGGCCAGGTGCGTTTCCCCTGCGTGACAAGCACGATAATACTAACTGTAATGCGCACAAGGGCGGAGATCCCTTGCCAATGTGAAGGGTTGCCCCATTTCTGAAAGGGTCTGTTTTTGAGGCTTAAATGAAGATCTGTAAACTTGTTGGGTTTAGGGATGCGTCTAAGGCGAAATCCTTCACCTGTGGGGGAAAACTTGGATGAGGGAGGGAACTGTGAATTCCGAGGCTCTTAGGAAACCGAAGTTTGCCAGGAAATTCCATCAAAGAGGGTGCACTCAAAACGTATTCCTAAATTTACGAAAACCTTTCCCAGAATTTTTACCGTTTCATTCAATTTTGGACCGGAAATCTCGGAATTTTTGGTCGAATGGAAAGCGCCCAGAGTCTGGGGATATGCAGCGCTGAGAAGGAAAACTGGAACTTTGTGGCTGAATGCAAAAGATGGTGCACTAGATGTATGATGGCTGGCACCTTTGACGTTCTTGAATTGAGGACGGCGACCACTCTCTCATTGTCAGAACAAAACATTACATGCAACCTTGACCACCTATGGCCCCAGACTGTGGCGGCAATTGCAGTGGGAAATAGCTCCTTGTAAGCAATGGACTTATCAACTTGCTGATGGAGCCATAAACCATTAAACCACACCGAGTCCCAGATGGCCCTGAATCATATAGCCCCTGCTGCATCAGACATAATTTCCAAGTCTGGGGGAGGGGACAATCCCGGAAATAGCCAGAAACCAACACCGTGCCAATGTGACAGGAACTGATGCCACCACTGGAGGTCGAGTCTAAACTCCTGACTCAACCGAATAGGGTGATCCTGCCTATGGAAGCAGTTCATGAGATTGATCATCCTCCGCATAAAGGCCTGACCTGGTCAGGCGACCATTGCTGCATGGTGAAGGTGACCTTTCAGGGATTCCAGTTCTTTCTTGGTGCTCCAGCGCTTCGCAGTCCATGCTGCCATTAACTCCCTTAGTGCTGCCAACTTATCCTGTGGAAGTTCTGCTGATTGTCGAACCGAATCTAGGTGAATGCTGAGAATAGTAAGAGCAGTTGATGGGCCCACACACTTCTTAGGACGCAAAGGGAGGCCCAATTGTTGGGAGACTGTGAGAGCTGTAGCTAAGTTATGATGACACACCTGGGAGCCGGGGGGCGACTTATGAAGAGATAATTGGCCCGGGGGGGCCAATTATGTTATAAAATAAACAGTAAGGACAGATCTGTACCATATTGCCATGCTTTTGTTGATATGTTGTTATGTTGCTTTTGTGGACATACTTTTTAGTACATAATGATTGGTGTAGTAGTGTATTAAAATTACATATGCATAAATCATATACCAATGAAATCTCATTGTCTACTGCAGTCTAACTAATCATGAATATATTTAGCAAAATAAATTTTCATTAAATTTAAGTAAAAATTAAAACTTATAAAAATGATTTCCATATATTAGTGCCGATGACATGAAAAAATTAATTGCATTTTCTGGTATAGCTTAGACAGAAAAAATGCTAGCATATTGATAATTTTAGGAAATGATTGTTTGTAAGTATTTCGAAATTGTTTCAAAAAGTGTGACATTGTGTAGGAAGGAATCATTTTTCACGTCATAGGCACTTTAATTTGACAGTTATAACAGCAGGGGAATTCAAGTTCTTTATTCCATCGCATTTCACCCTGGAAAATTCTAGGATAAACAAGTTCTGGGAATAGATTATTTAAGTAAAAGCTCTCCAACTTTGGCAAAATACCATTCCAAAATCCACTGTCAAAGAGAATAACTTCTCTGTAAGTTGAAATGGCACTTGAAACAATGAAGTGGCACCTGTTGGATTGAGTGCAAAAAAGTTGCTGCTGCATTTGATAGTAGTAGCTGTGATTTTTGTTGATTTCAATCTCATTTCCATTCTTCTTGTATACGCCGAGTCTGCACATTACATCCTCATAACTTTCTCCCTCTTTTACTGTTATGTTCTTAACTTCTACAATGTTATGATCATCAATGATACCATCTGGGGAAGCTCCAAGAAATGGGTGAGACTCAGATATGACAAATCCAGATTTTTGGACTGTAAGCCCAGTTTCCTTCTCAAATTCACTGATAATCTTTGATTCAGCTTCAATCCCGTCCTTCATTGCTTGTGTTGTGATAAGATCATTGTACATTAAAACCTCAGATATGGCTTTAGTTGGACTGGTTGAAGGTCTGATCAAACATCTCTTCAAACATTTAGAAGCTGTGATTCTGCGCTTACGAACATCATACCAAGTTCTTGTCAAGTGTTGTTCCTTTGTAGCTTTTAATGTCATTTCTGTCTTTAATTGGGTCATATAGTCTAGTTTTGGTTCTCTGTGACTTTTGCCTCTATATCCATCAAGGAAAGAGGTGCAGTTTTGACAGGAGAGACTATGTCCCACTTTGATGGCTTTGGTGTTTCTTCGGTGACTGTAGTTGAATATTCAGGAACATGTTGTGGAATGATATAATGAAGGCCAATTTTTATCCCAGTTTTCTCTTCGACTGCTTTAATCTTTTCAAGTATTGCATTATAAGTCAGTATTTGGCTTGCTTTTATTGTGTATGGTGTTGACTGTTACACTTGATGGACATTCTTTTTCTTTCTTTCCATTGACATGCTTGTTCCCAATCGGTAGAACGGTCAATATCCAAAGGAGTCGTCACACAAAGCAATTGATTTTACCTTTTAATTTCACGTTGGAATGAACTACAAAGTCTCAAACAATCTTTTTCTTCCTTCATCTCATACATGTCAAAAGTGCGCCCACGAAACAACAAAGCGGTAAATTCGTCAAAATCACCGGGGCAACGAGTTAATCATTAACCCTTTCCAGCCCAAGGGTGCCACATGCTGGGAAACCCCCTCCTGTCCGAGGGAAATCTACCTCACTAAGCCAAAATAACATCATTCCACACTTTATTTCATATCTTGTAAACTAAGAATTTAGAGCAAAAACATTGCTCTAAACATGAACGAGAAACAAAACAAGGCAGCGCCACCATTTCTTTGATTTTCTTCCCGTCATAGTATCCTCGAAGTAGATCACTAAGATCAACACCGCCCATGTTGTTGTTATAAGGCTTAACAACGTAAACGCTCGGCACTTCAACAATACTTCCATCTTTCTGCCTCCGTTTTACTTGCTCATCGCCGACAGGATTAGATTGTGTACTGAGGAAATACACGGGTTTCTTGTCTTTCCACACAGTTACGACCAAATTCTCTCTTCGCAGGAATAGCGACTCTCCTTGTCGAAGACGTTTCACTCGTTGCGTGGTTGAAGCGATCTTGCGTGGAATGCCATGCCGATTTGAACGGACAGTTCCACAAACATAAATTTGGTCGCGAAGCAAATTTTCCGCTAAGGCAATCGAAGAAAAGAAGTTGTCAATAAAAACATGGTGGTTTTTGCCAACCAAGGGCCGTGTTAAATTGTAGACAACACGGTATCCAAGTCCTTGTCCGGGATTAGCATCTCGCTCCTTCCCCGTGTAAACACTCAGGTTCCAAACATAGCCATTCGAAGCGTCGGCACATTCCCAAACTTTAATGCCTCTCTTTACTGGCTTTAGCGGCATGTACTGTTTCATTCCGAGCCTTCCTTTTTTGTCGTGGTTAGCATTACCACGTGGTAAATCTCTATTCTTGTCGTTCAAATGGAGATATTGAGAAATCTTTTTGAAACTATTTCTTGAAAATACCTTTTGTATCTCCGGAACGCTAAGGAGAGGATTCTTCGACCAGTATGAATGGATTTCTGGTAGCTGTTTGATTCCAAACATTGTTTACTGCGAAGAATGCACGGATTTCAACGGCGTTTGTCTCACGCCACTCTGGGTCAGCTTTGATTGCCATCGCTTGCCGAGCGTAGCGGTTGGTTTCTTCAGCAATTCTGTCAAAATTTTCTTCTTTAAACATCAGTTTAAAAAAATCGAGGGCAGATGTTCCGGTGACATTGGTGACTGGACCAGTATTTTGGACGAAGGGATTCACTTCGGCTGGATCACGATTTGTGTTCCACGGCACAACGCCATCTTCTTCAGTTTCTGAGTCAGTAAGCTCAAAATCCGAAAGGTCTTCAGTATTTACAGAAGACACAGATATATCTGACTCACTGTCAGAGAGATATCTGCTGGATTCAAGTTGTTGACCGAATCCCATAAAGTCTTCTTCCTCGCTATCCGATTCGAATAGCGCCGCCATTACGAAGTAATAACATTTATTTTCAACCTACGATATCATAAAAAATTTGTATGAACCCTACCCCTGAAAGTAGACTCAAATGAAAGTAAAATTGTATCACTATTGGTTGAAATACAATAGACACCTGGAACAATAAAGGAAGAACGTTTTAGATTGGTTGGAAAAAAGTGAGGTCAAGCGTGCCATATGGCACTCTTGGGCTTTTGAAGGGGTGGTACAGGAGAGTGCCATATGTCAGTCTTGGGCTGGAAAGGGTTAAATGGCTAAATAATTACAATTTTTGATTCTTAACATCCCCCTCTCAAATGCTATTGATGCATTCGCCGGCTGAAAACATGCATAAAATCTAAATTGCATGGGGGGAAGTATGACAACTGTCATAGACTGTTCAAAATTTCAAATCATCTTGTCTAATCAATGTTCCTATCAAAGTTCTAGGTATCAAAACATCAACGACTGTCACTTTATCAATAAGGCCTAATTTCTGTATCACAGTCAAACACTTAATGACTTTCATCCTTCAGCACTATCTTCCACATACTCCAGGGGAGACAAGCGATGAACAGGACGCAAGTACTCCTTGTTTTTCGTCTTAACTTTGACAACTCTGACCAGACCATCATCCTCAGGGTACACTTCAATTACACGACTGAGAGGCCACTCTCCTCTGCTGGCATTTGGCTCCACAATCAGTACAACATCACCTTTCTTCAAGCTGTGTCTTGCATGAAACCATTTCTTTCTAACGTTAAGGCTGGGCAGAAACTCCTGTTTCCAACGTTTCCAGAACTGTCCTAGAAGTTGCTGTATACGGTGCCACCGTGTCCTGGGGTTGTAGGCTTGCTCGTGGTCAATTGCTTCAGGGGCAAACGGTCCTCCAATCTCTCCAACAAGGAAGTGGCTTGGAGTGAGTGGCGAGAGGTCATTGGGATCTGAACTTACATAAGTTATTGGTCGAGAATTCAACAATCGTTCCGCGCCACAGATAGCCGTGTGAAGCTATTCGTCGGTAACATCCGCGTCTCCAAGAATAGCTTTGATTGCTTTCTTTGCGCTCTTGATCAATGCCTCAAATACACCACCAAAATGGGGGGCAGACGGAGGGTTAAACTTCCAATCAATGGGATGATATTTGCTGGTTTCTTGCGTAATTCTGTCTGTATCAAGGGCCTCCACCAACTCCCGCAGCTCATGCTCTGTTCCAACGAAGTTGGTTCCATTGTCAGAGATAACGTAGGTCGGTGTCCCCCTCCTTGATGTCATCCGGGTAAATGTGTTAATAAATGAGTCAGTGTCTAATGAGTAGGACATTTCCTAATGCACAGCTCGGGTTGTAAGGCAAGTGAATAGACATAGGTAATGCTTGGCTCTTGTCCTACCATATCCTTCTTTGGTCAAGAATGGACCTCCATAATCAACGCCAACTTTTTCAAATGCCCTTAGTGAAGACTGTAATCTCGATTTGGGTAGGGGGGCCATCATCTGATTGCCTATATTCTTGGTAAAATGACGTTGACATTCAGCACAGGCCTCTGTTACGCTGCGCACCATGCGCCTTCCCTTTACAATCCAGAAACGACTTCAGATACGAATGATGCACGATCCTCGCTGTAGATAGCGCTATTTAAACAACAGCGAAAATCAGACCTGAAAAAAATGGAAGAATAATCAGATAGTTGATCAGCTGTGTTATATCCTCCGTTTGGATGGGAGCAGCGAGCCTTAAGAGACGCGGTGAAATTCCATCTACGCCAACAGCCTTCCAGGGACTTAGATTGTCTAAGATTTGACGAACATAGCCGCTGCTCACAAACTGGAAGACAAACTGATCTAACAGCATTTTGCTAGCGATTAGATTTACACTTGGATGATCGTTGAAGTCATTTTCACGGTGATTTGTTGAAACTACTTTGGAGAAATAGCTATTAAATATTTCCACCACCTGCCTGGGTTCCGTCGTGACCACACCGTTCTCTACAAGAGTTATGTTACTTAGTTTATTATGCCAGAGTTAGGAAGAAGAGTCTTCATTTTCTTCCAAAATTCACCAGGATGTTTCGCTCCCGATGCCGTGTCGTAACAAAATTTACTTATTCCTTTGCGCTTAAGTGAAGTTACTTTATTGCGCTGTTGCTTATAAGCAACCCATGTATTGTCCTTTGGGTTTTTTCTGTACCTTTTTAAAAGCCTGTTTCGCAGAGCAATTTCACGTTGGATTTGAGGTGTGATCCAAGGAAGCTGATTACCGCGCACCCATTTTTTCTTAATAGGTGCGTGCCTATCAAGAATGTCTTTAAAGAGTTTGCTCCAGTGACCCCATACATTATTCACATCCGAGAAACAATAAGCCGTCCCCCAAGGAATTTCACGTAGGTCCGCCAAGAACTTCTGGTGATCAAAATGCTTCATGCTGCGGTATTCAACAAAGCGTGGTTTTGGACGTGGAATTTTGTTTTTGCGTACAACAAACACCAAGTCGTGGTCGCTCAAACCAAGGTGCAAATTTCCTGAAGCAACAAAGCACTCATTGTTACTTGTAAGAATGACATCGAGAAGGCTCTTTGTTTTGTCAGTAACGTGTGTCGGTTTCGTGATTTTATTAGCAAGGCAAAATCGATCGCAAAAGTCGACCAGGTTTCTGTTTGTAGTCCGGCCCTCAGCAATACTGACATACATATCTTAATTAAAATCACCGAGTAATAACAGCTCCTTCCTGGTGTTATACATTGTTTCTGCAGCGGAGGATTGGACTTTGCTCTTTTAAAGCTTTCAAAGGACATTGTTTTCTTGGTAGGATAAGGAGCTTGAGGTCTTCCAAAGCATAGTTTATTGTCATCACTCATAGGATGAACTTTCGCTTGATCAGCATTACATTTCCAGCAATAATTAGCATTTTGATGAATTTGTTGACCACAAGTACTGCAATAAGTGAAAAATGAGTACAACTTTTTAATGTCAACTTTGCACCTACGAACATTTTACATTTATAGCATTTCAATGACAACCGTGGGATACAACCAATTATCCTACAACTATCACATGTTAGCCAAATTGCCTAAAGGCTCATTGTATCCAAAATACACATAAATTTCTCATGAATTATTCAACTGCATCCCCCAGAAAATCATCAAATAACCAGTAAAAATCGATCGAATTGCTTCCAAATTTGGAGTTGAGAACATCATAGAGCTGTGAAAACTATTATAATGTTTTGATAATATTATTGCATAGTAGCAATAATTTTAGAAAACGTTTTATCTGAACTCGCACAACCGTGCATTTTTTAAAAGCTCTTATAACTTGTGGTTATTTGTATCTTTAATTATTGATAAGGTTGACATCGATGTCAGCACCAACGACTGGTATTACACTGTACAAGCTTCCACAAAGCGAAGTGGACCGCATCGAACGGAATTTACAGGGAGGATCAGACAGTGATATTGAAAGTGATAGTGAAGAAGAAGACGATAGACCTCCGCGCGAATGTTACAGTACCAGGACCGGTAGAGTGGCAACACGACTGAGGCTTAGTTAGTATCGTTAGTTACACTCAATCCACAGTCAAGGGTTCTGGTAGTGACATTTCATCCACTTCTTTCACGAGTTTGACCTCCAACATAGCTCTTTCGGCATAATACATCTCAATATTGTCAAAACAATTATAAACAGGGGCAAGGGTAGCCTCCATCCAATACTCTGGTTCATCGTCCTCGGCATTAAGCTCGAACAAGGCTTGATTAATATTCTCTAATTGGGACGGCTTTCTCAAGGTTTAACTTCAATGAAGCGAGTGTTTCTTTGCTTAGGTGTTTGCTAATGTGACGTTTAATCTGGTTGACTAACCTCGTTACGTGTGCATTCTTTCCACGTTGAGTTCCTCGGATTTTCCGGGTTTCTTCGTGAGCCGTATTATCCCTTGTTCCAACGATGTAATCCCGAAAGTCCTCAGAGAGGGAGCGACTCAAGCTTGGCAAGTAATCTCAGTGCTTTTTTCTTCCACCACAGTCTACTGTATTGGCTAAAATGTTGACCAAGTTATATCATCTCTAAATGTAACAATGAAGGAAGTCCTCATGTGGAGTGTAAAAACTCGACTAACCATCCATCCAATCAAAACTGAGGCAATGATTCTAAAGAAATCTGCCTTTGTTGGTTCTCTTCCTCCCCTTTGCTTTGGGACTGGCTTTATTAACCTGGTTGACTCTACCACTTGCCTAGGAGTTAAAATCGACAATAGACTTTCATGGTCTGTGCACATTGATTCAGGGAAGAAGTATTTCACACAAAAAGTTGGAGCACTAAAGAGAATGAAAATTCTTCCTAAACAGTCACTTGAGGAAATTTATTTCAAATCTATTATTCCCAGCGTAACATATAGTATTTCAGTATGGAGAATTATTTCTGTTCGAGAACTTTTCTCTAAAAAGACAACTTCTAGGTCAACTCGCTTTCCTAATCAATTTAATATCATTATGTTTAAATCTGATACTGGAAGAAACACTTTACAGTACAGAGGCCCTGTAATCTGGAATTTTTTAAATAGACTAGTTAAAGTGCCTGAAAATGTTCATTCCTATAAGCAGACATTAAAGAAACACACCAGGGACATTGCGGAATATTCTTTTATCAAGGAAGCGACGTTGATCACCGCAAAAAAGATGATTTTATATTGTTTGAAGCATTTTATTTTCTGGTATTATATTAATATTTAAATTAGGCTCTTGTAAATCTCAGTTTTTTGCAGGTATATATATATCGTTTTCTCCCTGTGCATAGCTTTTATTCTTTTGTTAATATCTTTTGTGTTTGTCAAATTTTGATTGTGTATAGTAGGTCCACATCAGCCCTTCGGCTGCCCAACAATCTCAACCTACTTATCAAATAAAGTTTACCTTTACCTTTACCTTTAAGCAAGTAATCCTCAGGAAACCAGTCGGGGCCTGGTTGTTTATCCCACAGCGCACCATTTGATTCGGCCATCTCGCTCGTTTAGGTCAGTATTTCCGGTCAAATATCCGTCTCGAAGGACCAAATGATGTGGCGAAGGTTATCCAAACAAAATAAAACTTGGACAACGAGCGAGAACAGCAAAGGGTTTTAATTAGCGATCCGAAAACTACACAATAACAAAACAAGATGGCGGGTCAGACGAGCACATGTTTTTGTCTCTAGATTTTGGGGAACTAATTTCTATTTTGG
>NC_142521.1:21815000-21825000 GCF_964205215.1 Stylophora pistillata | reverse complement strand
AGGGGAATTAAGGGGAAGCGGTAGTCTTCTTGGGTACAGAGCAATGCACCAGAGACTCGTAAATCATCACGGACTGGTTACTACGAGAGAAGTTGTTCGGCAGGTATTGAAGGTCTTTGACCCTGATGGAGTGGAACACCGATCAAGGCGTAGACTTCGAAGAAGGGTCTACCGATCTAAAGGGCGAAACTATTTATGGCATATTGACGGTTATGACAAATTGAAACCTTTTGGTTTCTGTGTCCACGGTGCCATAGATGGTTTCAGTAGAAGAATCTTATGGCTTGAGGTAGCATCTTCAAATAACGACCCCAAAATAGTAGCTCAGTTTTATCTTGACTGTGTTAGGCAGTTAGGAGCTACTGCACGCATTATTCGGGGAGACAGGGGAACTGAGAATGTGAACGTGGCAGCTATTCAACGATTCTTTCGCAGGTCCTCTGAGGATGATTTTTCCGGAGAAAAGAGTTTTATTTACGGAAAATCGACCTCAAATCAAAGAATAGAAGCATGGTGGGGACGTTTGAGACAGGGATGCGCAGACTGGTGGATAGAGTATTTTAAGGATTTAAGAGATTCTGGTTTTTACAATGATGACAACGTTATACATCGAGAATGCTTGAAATTCTGTTTTATGGATTTGATGCAAGAAGAGCTACACAGAGTTGTCCTGGAGTGGAATGTTCATAGAATTAGACCATCTACCAATCTGGAATCTCCTTCTGGAAAGCCAGATATTCTTTACTTTCTTCCGGAGCTGAAAGGTGCGCAAGGTTATTGTACCCCGATCGATGTAGACGAAATTGAAATTGCAGAGGATATGTGCGCAACGCGACCACAAGCAAAAGGATGTTGTCCTGCCTTCAAGGATCTGGCGGAAATGATAATGGAAGACGAGCGACTAGACACGCCCACTACCATCGACGAGGCTTCCCAATTATACTTTGCTCTCTTGGACCTTATTGATGACTTATAGTGATAACACACTTTAGCGCGAAAACTTAATGAGCTGTCAAGTAATGGAAAGAAGCCAAACTATCCATCTTTTTTCAGTGTTGTTATTGACTCCGCGTCTGATAGAATAGCACAGAACGTTATCAGAAGCGCTTAGGCATTGGCATAGTGCGCAATGTTCTTAAGAGAACTCGAAACTTAGCGGAGTTACGTAATAAGTCACTTGAGTGTTCCACTTGCGGAACATTCTTAGACGCTGCACTTTGGTTGGTTAAAATTTTACTTTCAATTACAGAAGTCGACTGAATCAAGCTGACGAGTTCCTCTTAATTTTTCTTATTTTTGGTCTAAACGTATGGATTCAAGCCGTTAGATGATATTCGTGGTCAACCACATACCTTACGTTGGGTTAACCATGTCAGACATAAAAAACCTAAGAAAAGAATTGTCTGTTTTTGACTACCTACAATGTGTTGAATAAAAGAAATGAATCCAAGACTACAAATAATTTTAGAAAGAAATGGCTCCTAGATTAAAGGATACATTGTTATGAGATAAAGTCGAATTTCCCATTAAATTATTGATGGGAAATTCGACTTTATCTCATAACAATTTAAGAAACTCCGACTTTAAACGCTACCGACCCAGTGACAATTAGGGCGATTGCAAGTAATGCCGCTGACCACAAGCATAACATTAACCGAGTTTCTCAGTTCGCGCGTAATCTGTCTTCTCGCGAATTGCTGAAGGATTGACGACTATCTCACCTCCCCACGGCGATACTCTCCGTGCCTGCCTATTTTGCGCTCTCCTCTCACCTCTCTTGTAAAGAATTTGGGCGTTGAGGGGAATGACTTATTATATTAGAACAAGTTGGCAAAGCATTGGGCGCTGTGGGCCTGCTCTCATAGCTCGTCGGAGCAATGTTTCCTTAGAATTCGAACCAATTGCCAAGATCATTGTCGTTTTTAGAGCGGTCAGGTCCAAGTTGTTCAAAGAACGGGTAAGTCGCCGTCCAGCTGACAAAATGCATTACAACTTCTACACTTCATCCGCTGGATAGAGTTATCCGCTCTTTGAACAATCGGGGCCTGAACAATTAAAAATCAGGGCTATGTTACCTGTGGAGTCTCACTGAGATCTACAGATGACGCTTTCAAGAGCGGGCCGTGGCACATCCAATCCCATGGAGGTAAATGTTTGTCTATCTTCTTACCATGGCAGATAAATATATTCAATTTGAACACGATAAATTTTATTGGACTTTCGTCAGTTAACAATGCAACCTGACAGATGACTGTCTCGGTTTTCTAATGTCAAGGTTCGCTAAGGAAAATAACAAAACAATAAACATGTGCAAGTTAAGAAGACGCAGTACAAAGCAAGCTACGTGTAACACCAAAATCATTACATAATATCATTTTGCCACTTTTCTTTGGCCAAAACATTTGTAAACTCTGCGCGGAATTCTGCGTAATTATCATAAGTGGAAGGCAATTCAAGAACGCAACCACATGTGTGAGCGATTGGGCGCCTTCCCAATCCCTCTAGTTTTGTAAAATCAACATTAATACATGAAACACACATGGCATCTGCTCCAGTTGTAAACATTAAGAAGGACTTAAGTTGTGAGATCTCTAATCCTCTTATGAAGCGTTTCAAGTAATCTAACGCCGAGCGCTCTGCATTAGTGCCCGGTAAAGCACAAAGCATGCCAAGCACTTTCTTTGTAGTTGGCTCTAACGACTGGTAAACACTACATACTCCCTCTAGAGTTGATAATTTACCCTCTGCCAGGGACCCTCTAAAAATGTAATGCCAGCAATCAGCCACATATTGTGCCTTTTGAATGATTTCCTTATGAGCTACTTCTAGTATCAGACTCTTAATGTTCTCTTTGGTTGGAAGACTTCTGCATCCAAAGCGATCCAGCAGTTCAAGAAGGTCTTCATCATCTTTGTCGTCACTATCCCATTCCTCCACGGGTCTACCCAATGCCTCGCACACAACTTGTTCTTCACTTTTGGAAAGGTACTGTTTGAATGAGTGAAGGAGAATGTCATCAGAAACTGCCTTTTCACCAAGCATAGTACTGATCACAAATGCTTTGCTTAGCAGCACTGGAAAATACCCCAGATCTTCGTAACCTTTGACGATAATGCGTGCAATGGCAGTCCAGGTGTCGCTCTGAAAATCGTGCCTTATGGAAGGAACCCTCCCCCTTTCTCCGAGCGTACAGGAAACATAGAATTCTTGCCAAAAACTTGATAGGGCGTCTCGGTAAATTCCTTTCAAGTCTTCCCCTCTTTCGTCTTTCCCGTGTCCGTCTACCATAATGACCTTCAGTTCGCAAGTCATAATATCGCCATCAAGGAATTCTGTTACAAGGTCTTGAAGGACAAGCAATCGCTTCACCCTTAAAGTTCTGGTGATAAAGTTAAAGAACTTAGGTATCACTAAATCTGAGAGGTTCATCGTTTATCTTCAATAACAAGGAACAAGACATGGTACACGAAATAAGTTTACAAAGAAAAATTAAGAAATGAGAAAACCCATTAATAACAGGTTATTCTAGAAAAAAAAATTAAATGAAAAATTGCATATTCTGTTTATTAGGAATTGGACGAGTCAGGTGCATTTGATTTAACAAGCACTACCCAAGGACTATCCCCCCTTCCCAAAACAGAATAGGGTAAACCTGTAAGAATATTCACTGGTAGTAAAGTATGATACACCTTTCTGCTGAATAACCTAATTTCCCTATGATTGTGGTTGTGCTTTATGGTACACTAAGTAAAGGCATGAGATTTTAAAAATTGAATTTGTACCTCAGCCTTTTAGTGACATCAGCTACTCCACTTCCACTGCTGCTATCACCACTGCTTCCGCCACTGCGTTCACCATTGCTTCCGCTGCCACTACTTCTACCACTGCTCCCGCTGTTGCTTCCGCTGCCACTACTTCTGCCACCGCCTCCACCACTGCTTCTGCCGTTGCTTTCGTTACCACCACTTCCGCCACTGCTTTCACTGTTGCTTCCCCTGCCACTACTTCCACTACTGCTCCCGCCGTTACCACTGCCTCCGCCATGGCTTCCGCTGCCGCTTCCACTACTGTCTCTTCTTGCACTTCCCCTGCTTTCTCTGTTGTCAGTCATTTCTTGTTCATTTTCCCTGCCAATATTTCCAAAGAGCACTGGGCTCTGGACAGAAAGAAATAAACTGCTTTGTTTAAAAATTGTTGTCCTGTGATGGGATAATGAACCACAAACATTTTGCCCATTTTATGGTGACAGATAACCAGACACATTGGCATATGATATGTTCTTAGTCCCTTTAATCTTGACTGTGATTGACATTCCTAATTTGAAAGTCTAAACAGACTTCATACTTGTAAAACGTTTTGTTTAACTTGTAATTTTTGTAATTATTTAGATTAGAATGCATACGCATCACTAACAGCTTAATTTTTGGGCTTTATTTAACCTGTTGCCTTGCCAATAATGGCAGGTAATGTTGGCGAAAAAGGCGTCCTCCATCAGCTGTCCTCTTTCTTCCATCAGTCTGCAAAAACAAATGTTCTTTAGTTACCTTCAAGGCAATTACCCTCAGCACTTGTCTAATGATTGCTGCAGTTCAGATCTGCATAAATGTGGCAAAACAACAGGCAGTCGTGTAAACAAAGAAAACTTGTTTGCTATGCATTTGTCAGTTTTTTGTTAAGCTTTATTTCTGTATTGTAACTAAGTCTAATATATTGTCAAAACACAGCAAAAGTAACAAACCTTGGTTAGCTGTTGCTGAACGTAGGATTCTTGTTCATGTCCACCAATGACACTGAAAGATAAACATGCATGTACTTAGCAAAACAAACAAGTTTGAGAATGGATTCAGATCTGAGTCACAAGAAGGGTTATAAATAACATACTTAAGTGACTGCCCTCCCCCCCCCCCCCCCCCCGTTAGCTCAATTGGTTAGAGTGCTGGATTGTGTTTAACCTTTACTCAGTGAGGCAAACATAAGATTGTCAAATTTCTTGTCAGTTAAGTTTACATAGGACACTGAAAATGACATAACATATTACCTCTCATCGTCATCCAGAAGTTGTTCAGGGATAGTTTCACTTATGGGATGCATAAAGTAAATAGAATCATCAAGAGGCTCCCATTCATTGATTCCAAACCCAAAGAAGGTTACTTCCTCGTCTTCAAGACGTGGTGTTGATATAGCCTCACTCATGTACAGTGTAGTGTTTTTTGCTTGCTTTACTGGCTGTGAAGGTAACAACATTCTTCCTGCGTAGTCTAATAGCTGGAAGTGTTCAGGAATAATACTCAAGGAGCCCACCCAGTCATAAACACAAGCCATGCAATCGGATTCACGAAAATTGCGCTTCACAATACCCAGAGATACATGGTGAACTTTAATTGCTACCGATATACTTTCTTCACTCTCCTTTGGCTCCCGAGGTATCCTCAAGAGCCTGGCTTGCTGCAACTTGTTTTGTCGCTGTACATCTTGTACCTGAATCAACACAGTACAACAGTTACGCAATCCTCCTTGTGGAAAACCATAGTTTAAAAACAAAAAGTAATGAAATACAGAATGATATAATGAACAAGCCTTTTTCCATGTTTAGATACAATGAGTTATTTTTTACAACAAACCCATTTCTTTGTTTTAATAAACCACCTGATTGAAAACTCAGTTAAAACATTGAAGAAATGTCACACAAAGTGGATGGAGAGTCAATGTTGTTATCGTAGCTCCTAGAGAGCCATACCATGATTATTACATACTAGGTTGTCTCTGGATATGAGCAGAAGGCCACTCTGAATACTATTGTTTAACAGACCATAATTTTACCTCTTTCATCAACTTTTCCCTTTTAGCCTTGTCAGTAGCCAATGACTCTTCATAGTCAGCATCTTGCTCAGAAATGATTTTCCGCCGTTCCTCTAATTTTGTCAGTGTCTGTGACTTGGTCTCGTCATCATTCAAGCCAGATTCCTTTCTCTCTAGTTTACTGGTAGATGCTGGTTTTAAGTGATCTGCTGGTTTTAGAAGGGACACATCATCTAAAGTGTTGATCTTTGAAGTCAAGTACAGCCTGACTCTACACATCTTGCATTTCTCTACATAGCGCTGCAGTGTAAATGCTAAATGAACACCAGAAAGTTTTATTGTTGAAATGTCTTTGTGCTGGAAATTGGCCAGTCCAAATGTCATCAGCTGTTCAGGCCCAAAGTTACTGTTACCATCGGTGAAAAATATGGATTTGGCAATGCCAATGATGTCGTCTTTGTCTGCATTTAGCTCAATTTCAACCTCTCGTGTACCACCTCCCTTGGCCATTCTCACAGAAACAAAACACTGCTTCTCGGCATCAAAATGCAGCCATCCTAGTTGCACCTTTCGCATCTTTGGTAGAACTTTCCCATTTTTTTGCTGTTTAAGGCTTTTTTTCTGTTTACCATTTTCCAGAACTTCATGTAACAGTGACATATTTTTAGATCTTTTCTCGACATCTGAGGACTCTTTGGACAATTTCTGTACAAAATTTCTCAAGCTCAGAATGTCTCCTTTCTTGTCAAGTCCAAGAAGCACCAACTCATTGTCCTTTGCTTGCATTATGGCTTCCACATCCATCTGAAAATGTGACTTGATGGTTAAATAAATTATTAATGACCGAGGTTTACTATTTGTTACTTACCTTCAATACTAATGACATTTTAATTGAAAATAATTATTTAGTATTCTAACTTTATGTATACACACCTATGGTATCCTTTAAATGTCTTCTTTCCACCTTTAAAATATTTTTATTACCATTTCATTAGGGATACATTAATCTATTGTTTACCATTGATTACAATAGTGAACAGGAATTACTGAAATTAAATGGTCAATTCTACTACACTATTTTTGTATTTCTGAAAGCATAATTTATTTTAATGTCAGCAGGAAAGCAAGCAAACAAGGTAATAATTGTGCTGGTGAACAAGCACTATCAAGCATGCATTCATGACTTAAAAAGCTATTAATATATGATATAGGAAGAGAGTCATTCCAGTGGAATATGGCCCATTCTATTTCTCTTTGTGGGCATTAATAGCATTAAATACCTAGTAAGAATATCTTATAGCTCAATGCGGAAAAGGCAAGGGATATATTCCCACCTGAAACAATTACCTAGCAGCTCAAACTAGTTTTGCTGTTGTTCCCATACCCTGCCAACGGAATTCTGGTTGCTCTACAAGCTAGAAGCATGAAAATTGTGGCCAATTTGTTATTGCGGTTACAACTATCCTTCTTGTACCCACAGACAAAGCATAACTCACCTTTTCATATCTAAAACTTTCAATAATCTCCTGCGTCACTCCTCGTGTTTGTAAGAAATTACAAACCTGTAGAAAAATGAAGAAATCTGTAAACTATGTTTGGATTATACATAATGGAATGGAAGCCCCCAAAAATTACAGTAATCATACCTGCCGGAAAAAAATCAGGCCATTGTTAAAAAATAAGGGTAACTTGTAAACTGGCAATAAAGTCGGGCTTAATAATATTATTGACCATTTTCTTCTTTTTTTTTTTTATTCAAATGCCCTGTGGAGGATGGACACCCCAAGATTTGACTAATATGGCACGGCACAAAACCAGCAGTTGCTTATATTATACACACAATGTTTGTTAAGGAAGTGAGCACAACATTAATTTATACAACAATGAAAGCGGGACGCCTAATACATTTCAAGACGGGCTGATTTTGTTTTTGTTCGCATGGTTTGGTTAGCTTATTTGATCCTTACTGCAACGCAAAAAGTACAGTTCGCACAATGACAACGAGTGTTGACAGAAACAAACAGCTACGTGATTCAGAAATGCAGAACAATGAACTCATTCCACTCCGCTCAGCCGACTCTTAGAACTTGAATATTTATGAAGATACCATACGATATTATGAATATTCACAAGCTTACCTTCAAAAGATCGCTACATGTTTCCCGCGCTTCCGCTCTCTCCGCCATGTTGTTCCAAAAACAACACGAGCTTGCGTTAATTCAAACTCGTTCCCAGGCACAAAAAGTGGCAGTAAAAGTGGCAGTAAAAGTGGCAGTAAAAGTGGCAGTAAAAGTGGCAGTAAAAGTGGCAGTAAAAGTGGCAGTAAAAGTGGCAGTAAAAGTGGCAGTAAAAGTGGCAGTAAAAGTGGCAGTAAAAGTGGCAGTAAAAGTGGCAGTAAAAGTGGCAGTAAAAGTGGCAGTAAAAGTGGCAGTAAAAGTGGCAGTAAAAGTGGCAGTAAAAGTGGCAGTAAAAGTGGCACTAAAAGTGGCAGTAAAAGTGGCAGTAAAAGTGGCAGTAAAAGTGGCAGTAAAAGTGGCAGTAAAAGTGGCAGTAAAAGTGGCACTAAAAGTGGCACTAAAAGTGGCAGTAAAAGTGGCACTAAAAGTGGCACTAAAATAAAAAAGATGTGTGTCCCTTATAGGGCTCCGTAGCATCGAAAGGTATCTAGTTAAGCAAACAATTCCTAAAAAGTTAGAGGCACCACGAAGAGGACCTATTTGCCTGTCCACCTGCCATGGGCAAATTGGTAATTAAATTAATACAAATAACAAAAATTCGCTTTGCGGCCAGTAACTTTTTCAGGTATACATTACTATTCCCTTTTATCTAGCTTTAGGAAATCATTAGCAATGGACCCGCCCAGGCATTTGAATTTTGGAGCTAAACTCGAAAGGATTTCTAGTTTGTTGCACAGTCACTAGAAAATGGGAAAAGTAAATGTGTTGCGTATGCATACACCGATTCAAAGTATTGTATACAAATAATTCTCCTTCAAAATAGGCTTGTAATAATAAAAAAAAAACCAAAACGAAAACATTTTATGCTACTGAGGAAGAAAATGAAGAAATGAGCAAAAGCAAGACAAAAATATCCATGCGGATGTATTGCGGCACGTGATCACGTAGATGTAAAGATTGCGTGACATCGATCTGGGTCTATTTTTCAGTTCAATTAGTTCCTTCACTTCTTGCCTCTTTTCATTAGAAGCATTCAATACAAAACTCCAAAAATACCCAGAGGAGGCTTTATATGTAAGACATGGATCCAGGTCCCGCAAAAATATTGCACAAACCAGAGAAACTAAAGGTAATAATAATAAATAATAATAAAATCTTTATTACCGTGTCAATGTATTTAGCTCATAGAGCTAATTGGGGACACCTACTTTTACTAAATTAATAAAAAAAAAAAGACTGTGTACAGTATCATAATAAGTAACAATACAGCCGATAAACTATGCATTAAAATTTTAAAATATTTAGAAATATCAACAGTGTTCAGATAACATAAAAATACTTGTACCAAAAAAAAAAAAAATCACGTGCTGCAAAGATTGCAGCAATTGCCACTGTCTTCCACTAGGCTGACCAGGTCAACTCTACGGATTCTAGTTTTAAAGATACTAAGGCTTGGTAGTTCACGCATACCATTTTCTAATTTGGACCAAATATATGGTCCTTGATACCTTAGTGTGTGTTTACCATAGCGTATAGTGGTAAATCGTGGTATTTCAAAGTCACTATTCCTAAGGTTATAACGAGTACCCTTTCGAGTAAATATCTCAGATATGTAGCTGGGTACTAAATCGTTCTTTATTTTATACATTAGTGTTGCTATGTCCTGTAAGCGTCTATTATGAAGCGTAGGTAACTTAGCACGCTTAAGAAGTTCCTCATATGTCTCTGTTGTTGTTTTGAAGACCGCACGCAGGGCTCGCTCTTGGATGCGTTCGATTTTGCGCCCATCTGAAGATTTACAAAAGTTCCAGACTAAATGACAGTATGTTAAATGTGGCATTATAGCTGTTTTATACAGTATGAGCTTAGCTTGGCATGGTATTAGGTTACGCAAGCGCATGAGGACTCCTACTTTCTGGCTGGCTTTAGTGCATATTTCGCTAATGTGTTGTGTAAAGTTAAGGTTCTTGTCTATATTTACTCCTAATAGCTTGATTTCTTCAGTTTTCCTGATCACGTCATTG
>NC_142521.1:21735000-21807500 GCF_964205215.1 Stylophora pistillata | reverse complement strand
TCCACCAACTCCTTCATCGCTACTTCAATTAGAGGATCTATCCTTGCAGCTGTTGGAGACTTAATCACTTCAACATCTGCCAACTCCATACTAGATGTTGGAACTGGATAAAACGGTTTGTCATGTGTAAAGTATTTGGCACTCCATTTTGTTGTTCTTTTTAATGATTCTTTTGCAATTGTTCCAAAGTCTCGAGCATACTGTAAAGCTGTAAAAGTCTCGTTTTTGAAGTGGGAGACTGCATGAAGGTTTTCAACTATAGTGGTCAGTAATGTACGGAGGTCAACGTCACCAACATAATCCTCATTTATGTTCAAGTTATTTTGCAGTCGTGCCATACCTTGTTCAAGGAGTTCTAACGAGACTTGAGTTTTCTTTGACACAGTTCCTTGGGGACCATTTGTTGCTGCTGCTTCTTTCATGTTGTAGTGCTGTTTAACTGTAGCAACTGTGCTTTTAATATATTCGTTCACTGATGAAACATTGTTCACAGCATCTTGAAGGGATAGTGATACTGCGTCTACGGTATGAGCACCAATTCCAAAACTGTCGTACAGCTTCCCAAGGGCTTGAAGAAAGGACACTGTCCCAGTAAGCGGTGAAACTATTTTTACCGTTCCAGCAGCTACATCCGACACCAATATAGTATTCTGGAAACTGCATATTCCGTGGACTTGCGCAAAGGTACAGGTTTCACCAGTTCCATCATTAGTTCCTTCTTTTCCATTGCCCATCAATGTTTTAACAGTTGAGGTTTTCGGATCGAAGGTCTTGACTTTCCTATCTACGATGTCAGTGAACACAATTACGTCGCCATAATGACACAGCCTCTTGATTTCACTGCATGAATCGGACGAATTCTGCAGGAGCTGTTTGACGTTTGAATTTGCCAGGTCACAATCGTATAACCCACCTGCATTACCAGATGCAGCCAAGTATGCGGACCCTCTCCACACACAAAGAGATTCAATACTGGAAACGCCATCGGGATAATGTATTTCTCGCATGCTAGTACCAACGACAGCAAATCCATTGCAGCTTACTTCCAACTGAATAATCCTTTGGTGCTCGTCATCCGCACACAAAAGGATGTCTGTACTCGCCACACAAATTGACGTTGGTTTTACTAAAGGCGTGTTAAGCTGGATGATTTCTGGGTTCTTAACTTGTGCAGCTAAAGCTTTTAAATGTGTCGCGAGTCGCTTCCGAAGAATTGGCACTGTGCCATCCTGTGATAAACTAAAACGACTCAGCTGTGAAAGTAGTTCTGCTCGCGATTTCAGGCCCTCCGGCTTTAAATGTACTTTGCCTTCCAAGTCAATAACACGGATTGCCCCAGATCCTCTTTCAGAAACGAAAACTATACCACTGGTAAACAAAGGTCCCTTGCATCCTTGAATGTCTCTTTCCGAACGTGAACATCAACTGGTTGATGCAAACGTAATTCCACGAGACGAGCCTCTTGAGATTCGAAGTCATAGTCTAACACAAGCACTTTTCCTTGAGCCCCACTTTCAATCGCAATGGGTCTTTTGCATATCCCACTCTGATTGGATTTCCAAAAGCGATACTTTTCTGGAACTATTGTGTGGACGACCAAACTTATTCCTCTCAGTATCTCTAGTACCTAGGTTCTAGTAAGGTGCACGATAGGTTCTACAGCCATCCGATCTTTATTCCTTACGCAGTCCAGGGTCAGCATTTTTCGTAACTTCTTATGTACATTAGGGCCAGCAGAATCGCGGAGTGTTCGAATTAGAACTAGACTACTCTTCGCGCCCTCAAGATCAATGAACCAGTTGGCCCAGCTGCATTTCATACTCTTGCCAAGATGAACCACATCTGGCAGGGCGACAAGAAGCGAAAGTTCAATAGGTAATGTACCATCTTCGGCCATAGAGTGTAGATTTGACAACGCCTTCTTGTTACACTCTTCACAATCGGTAATTACCGTTGCAGCAAGAAACCTGTTACACTTTAGTCCTTTTTCTAAACACCGGTTACAAGCCCTTAAGGAAGGAATGTGTGAGACCTGGCCATTTTGTTTACAGGCTGAGCAAACAGATTTGAGCTTAAGACACTCATCACAGCTGCTAAAGCAAGAGGGCATGTCATTTGATACAATTTGACTTACAGACGCCTGGAGCTTCAAACACATTTGGCAAGTTTGCAAGGTCTTAGCTGTGTCTTGTATAGATTTGAGGATTTCTTCACCAGTTACTGATTTGGGGCGATAGTACACACCAACTGGAATTGATGAGCCGTTGTCCAGTGATGTACCTACGACCACTTCGGCGCTTGTTAAGAGCTTTTTTTTTATTTCGTCAGGATCAGAAATGGAGTTGCTGCTGAAATTATTTTGGTCTATTTGAGTTGTTAGCCCAACCACCATTTTCTGAAGTGAATCATATTCTAGGCCAGGTTTTTATGCAGTTCCATCAATAGCTTGTGACAATGGTATAACGTTCAACTTGTCTGTAGAAACAAGCGCTGGCAAATCAGCTTGTCGATTGAAGGCAAAGGAATACAAGGACAATAGATGCGGTTTTATCACCCCACTGGCTGTAGTATAACCAGCTTGAAAGCGTTTTGACGAATTTGTTGACGGACCGCAAAGATTGAAATCAGAAAATGTGTTGAATTCTTTCAGTCCCCCTCTCCCAGTTCCAAAGAAACCAGGCCCTCTCACAAAATTTCGTGTCCGACTACCTCCGAGATACTTGATAGTGTCAAAAAACTCGCACACATCTCGGTCCCATGTGAAATCTGAAGCAGACTTAGGATCAACTAGAGCGAAAGATGTAGTGTTGTCAATAAATTTGTAGTAGAGACAGTCTTCCGGGATCTTTCCTTTCTCAAGAAGTTGGTTGAGTTTAATAGCAACTGGATGGGCATTCTCCACACACCTAGAAGAATAAACGTACACAAACGTCTAAATGCGCAAAGACCACACACAGACCAATGCTAACAATTTGTCAATTCTCATAAATTATAGTGCAACAACATTTCCCCATTACGTAAGCAACCTCAACAAAACTCGCAAGCTTAGAGTTGGAGCCAATAGAAACTACAAGATCAAACACAAATGGACCATCTGTCATCCATCTTTCTAGTTACATAAACACTCACAAGTTAAAACATGTCAAGTCATCATCCACGTTTGCATCGCTTATCACATGACCCTCCAGATCCTGTGTTGAATCTTTCTGGTCAACATAGCCAGCTTCATCAAAAGCACAATGTGTTTCTTCATCCCATGATTCAATACATGAACTGACAGTCTCATCATGGCTTTGAGACAAGTCTGCGGATTCTTCCAAATCTTCGTTTAGGTAAACACTATCACTGTATAAGGAAATTATCACATACATGTATTATAGTTTTCGCAACATATAGATTCATTTCTGGTCATTGTTCATTGTGTTCACAGTATCAGCCAGTATCAGGAATTTCAAAAGGGGAACAAAGAAGAACATATATAACATTGGGACACTACAAGCAATGGAGAATGCTCCAGATATTAAGCTTTGTAATGGATTTTTGGTATCATGATACAAATGCCAGTTGTTTTTAGTAGTTCCACTATTTGCTAACTGCCATGCAATTATATTTTGGCAAAATATGATTTTGTTCTTACACATGAAACACACGTGCAAACATCGATTTGAAAAACATAAACTGCTTTATTTCATTAAGCTCAAAATATCAACAAAAACTATGCATTAAGACTCTATCAGCAGTACTACAAATGCTGGTCAAAGACATTGGTTTTGAGATCTAAGGAAAAAGCTAAACAATCTTTGTGTGTACAACAAATATTATCTATTGGTACATGGTAATGACATGTCTATGCATGAGTTCTATAATAATCTAGATTTTCATCCAAAAAAAAGTTCTTTTATACAACAATATATTCTTCAGTAAGGTTTTTACTTGTCAGAGCCTGTTTCTATGGCATCAGCACCAGTAAAGTCCTCCTGCTCATCTTGTGACATGGAATTGCTGCTTGATGCTGAAGAAAGTCGTTCACAATTTCCTTTTTTCCAAAGGCTGTCCAGGGTGTGGTTGTTTTTCACTAAACGCTGTGCTTTCTCGTAATTTCTTTGGCACTTATTGAAATGTGCTACAAAGGACAAATTTTTAGCAAAGGTGAACAGTGTATTCCTAGGTTTACATTTCTCCACCATGGGGATTATTGAAAAAGTGATAAGGGAAGTTCAACTTAATTATAAACATTCATTAGTCTTTTAGAAGATCAGCTGAATACAAAAGACCAGGGTTACTATCACCTAAATACACTCGGAATTATTATTTTTTCTTATTCTGAGTACTGAAACATGTGATCTGCAGTAATGATATTGGTAAATTAAAAATATTTGTTTAAACTTACTGATTTTGAAGTAATTGACCTTCCCTTGGGTGGTTCTGCTGGACTTAGTACTGATAAAATACGGTTTCTTGCAGACTCCACAAGTAAATTTCACCTCATTAAGAGCTGAGCTTCCAGCAAGCTTCCCTAAGTCTAAGCGAGATAAAAGTAAACACATAAGTAAAGGTAAAAGTACAAGTAAAAGTAGAAATTCAAAAACCACCTATTTCATTAAAATTTACCTGCTTGAAGCTCATCTAATTCATGACTCTGACGCACATTTCTCACAACTTTATTGTCTCGCAAAATATTTTGAACTAGTTCTTTATCTTCCAGACATTCTTGTCTTCTTTTCCTACTTCTATTTCTCGCAGAATCTGATGCTCCAGGCTCATTGTCTATGATAGCAATTTCTGGATCTTTATCTTCTGAAGAACTTGTTGAAGTACCAAGAGGTTCTTTAGGAGTTTGCTTCACACCCGGTACAAGCACCATTTTCTTGTCTGACCAATTAATTATTTTCTGTACCACATGTACTTAAAAAAGATGAAAAAGAGGAAATTTTACTTTAGTATTTCATACTTATAACCTTCAAAGTATTATCCTTTTCTAAGATCGAATAAGGATAATTTGTAACCCCCAATTTTCTAATACAGATGTTGTGGTTATATTTATCATTAGTTCAAAACTTTTTCCTGCACTTTATGAATTCGACAGATCAGTTGTCTACTTACTATTGAGTTCACTTTGGGTTTCGTCAGAAACAAGGAGTGGCACTTCCATCTCCCACTGTTGTTGCGTAAGGATACGTAAATTCTTCGTTTTCCCGTGAGCACTCCTGGCCAGCCGGTACAGTTTCAGCTCGAAATTTCCCATACCCAGCGACGTAGCCATTTGCGAAATACCAAGAAAGTTGATCATATGCTTCCTGGCGTCCGTTAGATTTCTTTGGTCTATACCGATTGGAATTCTACTGCGATGTCTCTCAAAAGCATCTTCCTCGCCACATCTATAAAAGCTGATCAATACTTCCGCAATTCCCGCCGATGCGGACGAGGCGGCCATTTTGCATGCAGAAGTCTGCTGAAAAACCGCTGACCACAGAATGTCTACAGAACTTATGCGCATGAGTACAAAGTATGCATGCTGACCAGTTCGGTTAATTCTGCGCAGACTCTTCTCCTTTTGTTTCTAGTTTGCACGCCTTTATCATAAGAGCTAAGTTTGAACAAATCTTAGTCCTTTTTTCTAATATTATTGCTTTCTCTGTAAAACTTTTATTGACCTTTATTGAGTGAAATCGCTGTTCTAATACCTTTTAACACTTAACACTAAACTTTTTTTAAACGCTTAACATTAAAATTTTACCCATTTTAACACTAAACATTAAAAAAAACGGCCAAATAACACTTGACACTAAACCCCATCCAGACCCTCCTGTAGAGTTAACAGAAATGACAGGTGAAGAGATAGTGACATTTGGACCAGTGGACGGGAGGGCCTCGACACAATTTCTTGTAACAGTGGCACTTGCGGATCTATTAGGCATGAAATTTTCTGACGCATCGCTTGACTGATCGGACAACAATAGGACCTCATCTTCAGGATTGTCGTCAAACACGTTGCAAGTACAGCTAAGCAAGTGTGCTCGAAGCTCATTTAATGGAATCTTGTGAACACCACCTGCATTTTTCTTTAACTTGCAGGTTAAAGTTTATTCTTCCCTTCCTTTTGTGCGTAGATTCTTCTGAATGGGCCGCAGGTAAATCTTTGCTTTGGATGTAAAATAGTGCTTTCAGCCTCTTCACAGACCAGGAAGACTTAACAGCTAAATCTCGAGAGTTCGTGACGCAAGTCATAAGTTCGAATCCCTTGCCTTCTTTTAGCTGTGGGAAACCGATTGGCAGCCCATCTTCGCCTAGGTGTCGCTCGTTAGTTTCTCTAGGACATCCTCCTCACTATCATCTACATAAAGTTGGATCTTTTTCAGTCGTAATCCAGCCTGCTGTAAAATTTGTTTTTCAGTTGAAGAAGACACCCTACAGGCTTGTCAATCCCCTAAGTAAACGAACTGGCCAGTCCACGTACGTCGTTATGAGTTTTTCCTTTCCAGTTCCATTACCTTGTCCCCTGTGGCTGTTGTAGGCCTGAAACAATATTCTTCTTTCCTCAAAGATTTGTTGCGCGGGGCCAGAAGAGCTCGCAGACGTTGAACGTCCTTTCTTTCTCTCTACATATTGCTTGCAACGTTCCTTTATTCAGATACGGTCAGCCAGTGATTCTACTCCCAAATGAATTAAAGAACTCTCTGACATCGAGAGGACTACCTCCGGATCTTTTTTTTCGTAGGAAAATCGCTCAAAAAGCGTTCAAAGCCCCAGTTGTTCAAGGATGGACTCCATTATTGACTTACTTTACGCGCAAAAATGGCGACCGAAGACGAGTGTGATTGGGATCACAGCATGGTGTGATGCATTGTGGGTATATCATCGTAAAGTTTGCACATCAATGCAGTATGACTGCTCTTATTGATCAAACAGGCAATCATACCAAGACCAGTACTGCGTAAAAGGTTACAAGCAACGCACAGAAGAAAGTACGACACCTCATAATGAAGACAGCACCGCACTTAGCTAAGTTCTAAATACGCATAAGGGCACATTTACTGCATATATTAAAGAAAGCGCACGATATAACGTAGAGTGGACTGCACACAACAAACTTTGTACGTAATATATTTACTTCTGAACCACATATAACGTGAAAATGACCCAATACAATTGCGAAAGGACTGCACATAATGACGTGAAGTCTGCACAAAATAAAAGAGAAAGACATATGACAGTGTTGGCGTTCCATACTAGTGGCCACAGCTTGAATAACCCCTTTGGCCAACACAGGTGGGGGTGGTGAAATGTTATGACAGCATGGAACATGCAACTGCCAGCACCATATGGCCAACACGGCAATGGTGATCACATCGCGTGAGTAACCCCATTGGCCAACATGGCCGGGTAGTAAAGTACCAAGACAGCAATACTAAACCAAATAATACTAAAACAGCACAGACAAAAGCTCATCATAGGAACAGTGGTCCACTGTGGCAACGATGAAAACCATCTCGGTACAAATTGACGACACGTAAGTAGCATAATCCTAGACAGCCACACGCAATGGTACCTGATACTAACCTAGCTCAGAACACCAACAGCGACCCATGGAATCACCGCCAAGTGGTCTGAACCATAGATTATCCCCACTTGGGCCACCAAGGAAAGCAAACGCGAAGGGCTAGAATCGGAAATGATGGAATGTCTAATGTGAATACATTGCTCGCTGCAGATCCTGCTAGGAAAACCCCTTGGTAAGGTTGGAATGTCATTGAGCCCGTAATGAAGGCTTTCTAAGATCCATCTCTGTTTACAAGGAGCGGCCACCACACAGCTGAGGGCCACCTAGGGAGAAGTAAGGTACCAATTTCACCTCCAGCTGACATGTGCTTCAGAACACGTGGAATAAGGTACGGAGGATGAAAAATCCAGTTCTCTTTCAACCAAGAGATTGTAGATGTGTCGACTGCTTTACATCCTGGGTTGTGGTATCTACTACAGAACCTTTCCAGTGGTCTAGTCTGCAAGCTTGCAAAACGATCCACTTTGTGAGGGCCCCACAACTGATCGATATATCTGAGGAAGGCAGGATCTAGCATGTAATCATAAGGGTCATTAAACCTTGACAACTGGTCTACTTCCACGTTATAGTCCCTATTCACCCACTCCATTGATAAACGCATATTTAATTCTCTACACAGTTTGTAAACTGCCACTGCCTCTTGATGTAACTCCTTGTTGCGGCCTCCAACTGATAAAACAAGTTCCGCATTCTTATTGTCGGTTCGGTAAAACACCTTCCCGGTTCGGTTCGGTAAAGCACCTTTTTATGTGGTCAACTCGATTTTTTATATGGTTAACTTGACTTTTTACATGCTCAACTTTTGACTTTTTCTATGGTCAAATCGACTTTTTATATGGTCAACTTGACTTTTTACATGCTTAACTTTTGACTTTTTCTATGGTCAACTCGTCTATTTATATGGTGAACTTTTTACTATTTTTATGGTCAACTCGACCTTTTATATGGTCAAGTGCTAATCTTTTGAATCGTTACATAATGCATTGCGCCCAATCACTAACAAAGATGGCTGCCAATACTCCACCCTTTGGCTTTTGAGGAAAGAATGGCCCAAAACACCTCTAGAGAACGCAACGAGCATGGATTATTTCTAATTTTTTGACAATTTAAAGCTACTGGTGTCTACAATATCCTCATTTGAAGAAGCAGAAAGGTGCAATAACTTGTCTTTTGAGGATATTGACCAGGCAGCTGATCGATTGAGAACTGCTGCAGAGACCATCCAGTTACTCGCATCAGACATTGGGAGTAACGAAGATTTCATTGGTGTGACATCAATCCTAAACTTGTCTCTTATTAAGGTTAGGAACTTGATTGATCAGCTGCAGCAATACAGGAATGGGATGTTAGATTTTCACAGTGAAAGGGCATATAGTAGCTCACCTGATTCAAGAAGGAACAGTCCTGGGTGCCCACCTTATGTCATTGAGGAAGAACAGATACGCTTTTTAAGAGAATCGCATTTTTCTTGGAAAAAGATATCTGATTTACTTGGTGTGAGCGAGAGTACCCTCTGGAGGAGGAGATTGTAATATTAAGAAGCAGGACGAGACAAATATAAATGTCAACAGTTTTAATCAATAAGGCAGATCTCTCTCAACGTGCTAGTCACGTGAGATACGTATACATAATACACAGGGATACCATACTACACCTCCCCTTAAAGCTTTTACAGTAATCAAACAGACAATTATAAACGGCATATCAAACAGTATAAGGGTCTACTGTAAACAAAAGCAATGTTCAAATGTTCAATGTTCAAGTGTCCTGAATAAGTCTCTGCAGCGGTTTTACTACTCTCCCTGAGCGCGTCATGTGCACTTTCGGGGTGTCTGGTTCAGCTTTGTAGCAGCTCTCAGCAGGCCTGATCGCAGCTGTGGTCAGGTCTTTGCTGGTGGGCACTTTCGATTTTTTCCTCAGCATTTCTGTCTCAACGTTAGCTTCTGGTTGGGTGTCGGGTGTCTTTGTACAGGTATCTGCTGAAACTAGGGCTGCCCTGTTCCTTCGAAGCTGTGTTCCCTTGTCTGTTTCAACTATGTAGGATCGTGGTGATGAAGATGCCGCTAGGACTCTTCCCATCCGCTCTTGATCGCGAATCCAAACTTTCTCTCCGCTCTGAAGTTCTGGTAGGTCTTTCGCCTTGTATCTGTGGTCATGGTTGCTTTTCTGGTTGCTGCGGTAAAGTTCCTCTTTTGCATCTAGTTTTGCCAGGTCTTTCAGTCGTAGGTTTGGTTGTAGATTGTCAGGGAAGGTTGGTAACTGGGTGCGGAGTTGGCGGTTCATCAGAAGTTTGCATGGCGCCAGGCCATTGTGAAGAGGTGCTGTTCGGTATGCTAGAAAACCGAGATAGGGATCATCGTTCTTTTTCAGGATATCCTTGACAGTACGTACCGCTCTCTCTACTTCACCATTTCCTCTTGCGTACGTTGGCGAGCTAGTAATATGAGTGAACCCGTAAATACTTGCAAACAGTTGGAAGGATTTACAAACAAACTGCAGGCCGTTATCGGACACCAGTAAGTCTGGAATTCCGTGAGTTGAAAATATTTCTTTCAGGGCTTTGATTACTGACTCGGACAATTCACTGGGAAGTGCTTTAACTTCAGTCCACCTTGAGTAGTAGTCGACTACAATAAGATGTTTCTTTCCCTTTAGATCGAAGAGATCAGCGGCTAGTCTTTCCCATGGCCTGGATGGGAATGACGATGACATCAGGGGCACCTTGGGCACTGGTCTGTTCTTAGCGCACGTAAAACATTTCGTCACCATGTCTGTTATCGCTGTAGTAATCGCCGGCCACCACACAGACATCTTGCCTCGTGCTTGCGTCTTTGTTATCCCAAGGTGTCCTTGATGTGAGAGGTCAAGTATTTCCAGCCTCATTCCTGCTGGGATCACAATTCGGTCATCATATAGTAGAATCTTGTCTATCACAGTTAAATGTTTCTTATTCTCCCAGTATGGACGGAGTATAGTAGAACTTGGCATGTAAGCCGGCCATCCTTCTAGGCAGTACTTCTTGATCATCCTGCATACTTCATCCTGGTCTTGGACTTCACTGATATCTTGCAGCCGCTTAGGCGTTGCTGGAAGCCCTGCTACGATCTGTTGTGTGAAGCTTTCCACTTCCTCCACAAGATCTATGTTCTCATTTACATTCTTCTCGATAGGAGCGCGTGACAACGTGTCTGCGGTAATTTGTTCCTTGCCGGGTACATATACAACGTCGAGTTCGTACTTCATGAGACGCATTCTGAATCTTAAGATGCGTGGTGGCATTTTGGAGAGATCAGTTGAAGTGAAAAGGGGTACTAACGGCTTGTGGTCCGTTTCCACTGTAAACTTCATTCCGAGTACGTAGTCGGAAAACTTGTCACAAGCCCATGTCACAGCCAGGGCTTCTTTCTCAATGACTGCGTACCTTTTCTCAGTTTCTGAGAGGGATCTAGATGCATAGTACACCGCCTTCCTGGTACCGTCCTCTTGGAGCTGTAGAAGAACAGCTCCAAGTCCAAAGTTAGAGGCATCGCTTGAGATGACTGTAGGACGACTTGGGTCGTAGTGGGCAAGGTTTGTTGCAGATGTCAGTTCATTCTTGAGTCCTTCAAATGACTGCTGTTGGGCTTTATCCCATTTCCACATGTTCTCTTTTTTTAGGAGTTGTCGTAGTGGTTCGTTGAGATTGGCCAGGTTTGGTATAAACTTTTGCTATTTGATTGACCATTCCCATGAAGCGTTGGAGGTCGTTGACTTTCTGTGGGACTGGGAAATTGCGTATATTTTCAGTTTTGGCCGGGTCTGGACGGATGCCTTGTTCGTCGATAATATGTCCCAGGAATTTAACAGAACGTTTAGAAAACTCACATTTCTCGTTGAGCGTCACTCCGGCTACCTGTAGCCGCTTAAGGACAGTTCTCAGTCGTTCATCATGCTCCGCTTGTGTTGCCGCGTGTACAAGGGTGTCATCAATATGGCATACGACTCCCTTGAGGTCCCCCAGGATACTAGTCATGGTGCGCTGGAAGACTTCCGGGGCTGAGGTGATCTCAAAGGGAAGACGATTAAAACAGTAACGACCGTATGGCGTGATGAAGATTGTAAGTAGGCGGGACTCCTTGTCGAGAGGGAGTTGCCAAAACCCGCTGTTAGCGTCGAGTTTGCTAAAGACTCTAATTTTACTCAGCTTTGCTAGGCTTTCATCTACGGAATGCATTGGATGGACCTCTCTCTTAACGCTTTTGTTGAGTTGGACCAAGTCTACGCAGATGCGAACTTTTCTGTTTGGCTTGAGGACTGGGACTATCCCGGAGCACCATTTGGTTGGCTCTGTAACTGGGGAGATGACTCCTTCTTGAATCATCCTCTCTAATTCCTCCTTTACTTTAAGGAGTAATGGGTGGGGAACTCTTCTTGGTGTGTACAGGCACACTGGCTGGGCGTCAGGTTTAAGGGCAATACGATATTCCGTTGTCATCTTCCCGAGTCCGGTGAACAACTTTGGGAATTCCGTTCTAAAGTTAGGTACTTGCATACTCAGTTCTTCAACGTCTGCGTCGAGGCGTTGGACAAGACCGAGATCGACACAGGCTCGTCTGCTGAGGAGCGACGATGACTGGTTTTTAATGACGTAAACTCGTTCTTGGATCTTGCATTGTCTGTACTTAATCGTGGCTAGGAATGATCCAGTAACAGGTAGGCGGGTCCCCCCCCCGGCCCCATGAGTGTTTGCTGGACATTCTCCAAAGGCTGATTCTTTAACCAGGGTAATGAGTCACTGACGACGGATACAGATGCTCCAGTATCTAGCTTGCAGCGAGTGACGTTTTCATTTATCCCCACTTGAACGATCCAGCTTTTTTCCCCCCCTTGGATTTCTCCTAGAAAGGGAATGTCATGATATTCCTCTTCAATTTCATGTACTTTTTTCTTTTGTTGTGACTGCTCGCTGTTTTGGCTTCGACAAACTGCTTGAAAATGGCCCCTCTTCTTGCATTTTAAGCAGGTGGCATTCCTAGCCGGGCATTGCTTCCGGTCTTGGTGTGGGTGGTTACCACACCAGGAGCACTTGTTGATACTCTGAGGGGGTTGTTTTTTCCCGGGGTGTTTTTGCTTATTATTCTGGCCTGCACGCTTGACCATTTTTACGGAGTTTGTGCTAGTTAGTGTACTTCCCCGTACAACCTCTCTACTTTGTTGTCTGGCTTCTGCCTGTCTACTAATTTGAACTGCTTCTTCTAATGTTAGATTCAATTTGGATTGAAGTCGATCAGAGAGTGCATCATCTAACACTCCGACAATTATTCTATCACGAATAAGTTCATTTTTGAGTAAACCATACTCACAGTCATCCGCGAGTCTGTATAGGTCTTGTATAAACGAATCCACGGGTTCTCCCGGTTTTTGGACTGTTTTATTGAATTTGGCGCGCTCAATCAGCACGTTGCGACGGATTTCATAGTACTCGTTAAGGGCTGTTTTCACCTCTTCGTACGAAGCTTGTTCTTCGTTGATATTTAGGGTTTTAAGAATATCATCGGCGCATTCACCCATCGCGTAGAGTAGAGTTCCGACTTGCTCGATGTCTGGTTTATGTTTGAGGCCAGATGCAATCCGATATCTTTCGAAACGACGAAACCATTTCGACCAAAGTTCAGCTTGTTGTGGTGAATTTACTCCGCTGAATTTTTCCGGAGGAGGGAGATTATTCGCCGTTTGAGCTTGAAGTTGAATTAGTCCAGGATTAGAATCTTCTGTATCAGGCATTATGTAGGGCTAACACCGCTGCCACCATGTAATATTAAGAAGCAGGACGAGACAAATATAAATGTCAACAGTTTTAATCAATATGGCGGATCTCTCTCAACGTGCTAGTCACGTAAGGTACGTATACATAATACACAGGGATACCATACTACAAGATTAATGTATGGCATGACTGACCAAGAAGAGTCAAGTTGGACTCAGATATCAGATTTTGATTTGGAAAACATAGTGAAAGAAATTCAAGAACTAACTCCAAATATTGAACAGGCCCGACTGGTTGGTGCTCTGAGAAGCAGAGGGCTAAATATTCCACGATGGCATGCGAGAAATTGTCTTCAAACTTTCGATCCTGTTGGGACAGTTTTACGGTGGCGATCTGCAATTTACAGAAGAAAATATCATGTTCTTACGCCAAATGCTCTGTGGCACATTGACAGCAACCATAAACTCATACAATGGAGGTTAATAACTCACGTGTGCGTTGATGGGTATTCCCGAATTATAATTTATTTCCACTGTTGCAACAGTTTATTGGAGGTGTCAACAGTTATGGATTGCCTTCTAGAGTGAGAAGTGATTATGGTATGGAAAATTTCAAGTGGCAGAGTTCATGCTGGAGCAGAGAGGTGTTGACAGAGGTAGCATTACAACTGGTAGCTCTGTACACAACTGTCGTGTAGAGAGGTCGCACAGAGTTATTTACTCAGGAGTACTTTGCTTTTTTGCAAAAGCATTTTCTCGGTTGGAGGATAATGAGCTACTGGATCCGCTAAATGAGTTGCATTTATTTGCATTGCATTATACATACATTCCCAGAATCAATAAGTGTTAACAAGAATTCAAGGGTCAGTGGGAAAATCATCCATTATCTTCAGAAGGAAATCTTTCTCCTATTCAATGATATACAGCTGGAATGCTTGAAAGTGAACACTCTGGATATGCTGCAATTGAAATCGTGTTTAATGCTTGTAGTATGCATGATTACGGATTTGATCCCTCTGCCTCTGTCCCTTTGGAAGAAGAGAATTATCAGATAGTAGTTTCAGAAACAACTGTCCCACTTTCTGGTCAACAGATAGTATTCCTGGAAAATCATTGCAAACCCTTACAAGAAAGTGACAGAAGTGGTGAAAATACATAATTAGATTGTTTAATTCTGTATTCTTTGCTTTCACAGGTTATATATCAACTGAACTGACAGTAGTTGCAAACTTGTATTTTGCATAAGAAATCACTACTACAAGCTACAAAATGCACAAAACACAATCCTGTTCATTGCACTTTATGTTTTTGAGAGAGAACTTTAAATACTTAAGGAACTCATTGTATGTTTAATAAATCTAACAATATAACATAATGTTTTAAACCCAACAAAAGAACCCTAACATAATTTCCATCAATATCTTTTTTTTACAAAATTCATGCTAAGAAGCCTTGATAACGAGATAAAATGAGTGTGTTGTAAGTAAGCAAACCAATCTTGTAAAGACTAAGCTCAAGGTAAATTTACATTGAAACTGAACAGTCTGAGAACAAATGAAGTTGAGCAAGCCATACATGGTGAGACCACTTTTTGGTACACATTTATGCTATTTGCTCACACTATGATCATCTCCCATCTATCTGAATTTAAGATGGCCATGAATTCTTCTCTGAGCTCACAAAAGCTAGCATATGTGCTGGGCACCTCTAAATTGTAGCTACAGGTGTGGGCAATAGGCCTTCTCTGTAGACCTTCCCTCTGGGTGAAGGATATTGTCAACCTGTCAGTAACAAGAACATCAGATGCAGTTGTAAACCTCAAAAATGAGGTAAGCTTAGCTTGGTCAAGCCCTCTAATAAATCTCTTGAGGTGGGCCAGTGTTTCTGTCGCTGCTGTTGTAGCCGGACTGGCTTCAAGTAGGCCAATAACTTTCACATTACTTGGAATAATTGAAGAATATAGTTGATATAAAGATTTCACATCTGAAAAATAAATCTTGAGGTGGGCAAGAATTGGTTGCCAGCAGTCACTTAGATATTTGGGTTTTGCACTATTTCCTTATGAGCAACCTCTCTCATGATTTCTACAGAGTTACTGAGTGTGACTTTTCTCTTACAGTCAAATGATGACAAATGTCAAGCATCTCATCACTGTCACATGCAATACTATTGGCCAAGCAGCCCTCTGTAAGACTAGTTTCAGATGGAGAAACATAATATTTGAAGGAATCTTGCAACATTTCAGGGGTAATGCTCCCCTCCCCAAGAATACAACCAGCAAGAAAGGCTTTGCCTAATTGAGAGGGAGAATAATGACCCTCAGTATATCCCTTAACAAGTATCCTCCCCGCTGCTTCCCACTTACTGCGGTCAAAATTATGCCTAATATAAGGGACTCTTTCAGTCTCCCCCAGTGTGTGGGACTCGTAGAATTCTTTGCAAAAGAGGGCAGAAGCTTCCCTTAGGACCCCATTTCCCTGGCCAGTCTCTTCATGGCCAAGCTGATTTATTATGATGGCATTTAAACTGGACTTCAAAATGAAAGGATCTGAAAAGATGTCAAGCATATCAGCTCTTACATTTGACCTGTGAACTCTTATGACTTTAGTTGGCACTTCACCATTATTTGATGGTGAAGTTGGTGGAAATATTTCATTAACATCAACTACAGCTTCATAATTGTTAACTGACTCATTGTTCTCCATTTCTGGCAAGTAAGGCATTGGATCTTCAGTCATAAGTAGTTCCCCCGGGTTGTGGATACAGCTTCACTGTTTTGATGCTGCAACAATGAGGAACTTGCATCAACGAGGTTTTCTCAGAGGTCACCAGTGAATTGAGTAAAGGATGGTGTCATAAGCTCTTCCTCATCTTCATCCCTATCTACCTCTTCAAAGGGCTCCAGACATCTGATATACACACTCCCTTGACCTGAGAGTTTTATTATTCTCTCACCATCCATTCTAACTCCCTTTGCTAGTTTTGGCGTTACTAGAGTTCCAAAACAAGCCTATAAAAATATACAATTACAATCACAAGAATGAAGCAAGTTCTCATAAACACCTTTCAAAGAATGCACGACTGAGTTAGCCACTTAAAACTGGCCTTATCTACAGTGGAGGAGTTGAGATGCAAAGAATATATGAAGTTCATATATTTTGAACTGCGGTATTCATTGCATCTCATTTATCACTTTCACGGGTTTATTACGAATCAACTTAACGGCCTGCTCCCAGTTGGCTTGTTAGCTCAATTGGTAGAGCGCTGCACTAGTATCGCAGAGGTCAGTGGTTCGAGTCCGGTACAGGCCTGATTTTTTTCAGGTCTGATTTTCGCTATTGCATTAATAGCGCTATCTACTGCGAGGATCGTACATTATACGTAGTGTAGGAGTTCTTCTTGGAGTTTGCTTTACAACTTAATGTACTTCCTAGCTTAATATACTTTCACTATTAGTTCTTTATCTCAACGAGCAGGAGAAAAACCAAAAAATTACCTTGAGGTATTCAAACATAATATCCTCTCTTGGTAGTTGACTTTCAATATTTCTCTTTAAGTCTAGGTAAGACCAGTCTCATTAAAAGGAAGCTGGTGGATAATCAAGCCCCTCTCTTCGAGCTTCACTCTGTTGACGTGACTTGGTACTTGGTTTTTATTAGGGTTTGGAATTATTACCAAGTCTTTGTGGAAAATTGTCTTATTGGGACGCCCAGTCTTGTTTCCTCGCATAAAAGCACTCGGTGAAGTTCGTTTTCTAGTTGCGGTGACCCCACATGTGCTGTAAGTTGGAAATCGACGTGCGAGCTCTGCTGCAATCTAATGGCTTCACCCCTTAAATAATCCAGCTCCCCATCAAGCTTCTCGTGGCAGTTGTAGAGTTCTGACATAATGGCCGCGTCTTCCTCTGACACGAGTATGACAGATTCTTCACGGACCGGTAAACTGAGAAGTTTTCTCAGCTCATTCTTGATAACTGTTGACTCGGGTCCTTGAATTTGTAAGGCTCCAGTATTGTTAAAAAGAACCAGTGTAACCAGCTTCGACTTCAAGGAGCTTGATCTATCTGAAACGCTCACCGTTCGGTGACACATCTGATTCTAGAATCCCTTTGCTAAAATTCTGAAGCTCTTATAGACGTCCTTTCCATTTGAAAAGAGATTGCTTTTCATCCCAGCTGAACAGATGCTTGAAACAGTCGTATTTTTCCAAATTCAACCCTTTCACAGCTTCATATTCCACCAAAGCCGCAGAGTTATCAGAGACACGTATGCTCTCCACTTTAAGTTAGCTTTTTTAATCTTTCCGTCGTAAGCCGCCGCACTATGACCTTGTTATTCGTGCTTAATTCAGATTATCTCGACAAAGAAACAAACGTCACCAGCATAAACAAAGCATTTCCATACAGTGATGTGGAGGTGGTAGTTCAAGATACTTTCATTTGTGAAGATCTGCATCACTTCTTCCTGAATAGCAACACGGTGGATTGGGACTTTCTTTTCACATAATAGGTCATCATCAATGGTGTAATGCCGTGAAACGCCTTGAGTTGCAGGAAGTTGACTAGTGCTTTCAATGGGTGGTTGCTGTGTGAACAATTCAGTGATCTCCAAAACCTATGACATTATTGGAACTGGCAAGAGTTGGTTGTTGGGACTACAGACTGGCCTGTCATTCTCTTGATCTAGAGTCAGTTCATTATTGGGATTTGTGGTTACAGTTGAGTTTACTGCATGAGCTTGTGTAGCACTAAGACTTGTTTCAGTGTAAAGGGGTTCATTCCGTGTGGGATTTATCGTTACAGTAGAGGTTGGAGCACAAGCTCGTGCAGCAGGTAAGCCCACTTGGGGGGGAGGGGGTATGCAGTATATTCTGTCTGGGGTTTGGTACCCTTGAAGTTGAAGCATGAGCTTGAGTAAAAGTTGGACCTGTTTCAATGGCATGACGTAAGCTCTGTACAGGATTTGCTACTACAGTCGAAGCAGCACAGGAGGGATCGCTTGTAGGTTTTGTCACTGGAACTGGTAACATTGCTGCTAGCAAGTTATCGCCATTATCATCATATTTAATTTCTGGATCATCTTTAGTGTCAATATCCTTCAAAAACAACAAACAGACTGAAACTAAACTTAAATCAAATGAATTTAGGATAAACAGTACATGTATGGATTTTTAGAGACATTATTACTTTACACGTTGGCCAATTCATTGTTTAATTCTGGAAATTCGTTTGTATAGTCCTGATCCAATTCAAGTAATCCAGCCCTTCTCTCTAGAGCCAAGTTATAATTAAATTATAATTACTCATTAATCACTTAGGCCCGGTTCAAACGTCGAACTTTACATGTGCCGAACCCAATACCTATTTGGGTTGACCTAAATAATCAAGTTCGACAGTTGATTCAGACGTTGAACTTAGTTGAGTCGAACCAAAAAACCCGAACAATAAACTACAACCATTATGGTCAGCGGTTACTGTTCTGAGTCCAAGAGGATTCAACATGGCGTAGATAGCGGAAAAAAGCACGGTAAACTATCCGGAAGAATTTCTTCTCACTATTGTCATATGTGAAAGCAGAAGAAGGCGCCAAAACTTGCAAATGGTGTTGAAAAACTTAGCTGCGTAGAGGAGGAAAGTATTCAATGTTTGTTTTTTTCTACTGTTGATTTCATCGTAACGAAACGTCACTCCTGTGTCTCGCTCCTGTCTTCGGTTGATTAGAAACGTTGGATGGTGGAAGAATGCGTGGAATAACTATTCGGAGGCAAGATTTAAGAAAACATTTCGGGTTTCTCGGACTACGTTCAAGTACATATTAAATCGCATCGGCCCATTTCTTGCTAGAGAAACTGTGATAGAGGATCCAATTTCCCCAGAACTGAGGCTAGCGCTTTGTTTATATCGCTTAGGGCGCGGAGATTATTGTTATACCATTGCAGAAATGGCAGGTCTTGGAGTATCTGCTGTCTGCTCTATCGTAAATGAAGTCTGCCAAGTCCTTGTTGACCATCTGTGGTGCGAGTGCGTGTCCAGTCATATGCCCAAGACTCAGGATGATTTCACGAAAAAAATGTCAGATATGGAGGAGTTCTGGCAATTCCTTTGCTGTTGGGCAGCATTAGACGGCTGTCATATTCGCATTAAATGCCCTTCTGGTGGACTAGAAGCCTGCAAGGAGTAGTATCATAACTTTAAAACTTTTATTCCATAGTACTAATGGGGCTGGTAGATTCCATTACAGGTTTGTAAGGGGCAGCTGTGGCTTCCCGGGTAACCCATATGATGCTGTTTTTACCAAAACATATTGTCTGAATACGTATCTGCGTACAGAAGGCACCATAGCTGTGAGACATCTTTGCTAAGACTGACTGAGGACTGGAGGCGTAGTCTAGATAATAAAGAGATCGTGGCGGCTATATCAATGGATTTGTCAAAAGCTTTCGACACCGTACCTCATGCTTTGCTACTAGCGAAACTGAAAGCGTATGGTTTGCATGAATCCAGCTGTGCCCTTATCGGTGACTACTTAACGGATAAAATGCAGCGAGTGAAAATTGGTGATACTTATTCGGATTGGATGAGCGTGAAGCGTAGCGTAGCGTGCCTCAAGGCAGCGCCCTGGGACCCGCGTTTTTCAACATGTTCCTCAATGACCTCATCTTTCACATTAAGTCTGTAAAACTAAACACTTATGCTGATGACTGCCAACTGCACACATCTGACGTAGACCCAGTAGCCTTGGAACAGCAGATCGATCATGATGTACAAATAGCAAACAAATGGTTCGAAGACAATGGGATGAAAGCCAACCCCGCTAAACACCAAGGGATGGTTCTTGGCAAAACCGATTACCCTTTCTCCTTCTCAACCACAAGATGCCTGGAACTTTTTGGAATAATTCTTGATAATGAACTCAATTTCAAGGAACACATATCCTCTGTATGTAAAAAAATAAATAATTAGTTCAGTGTCTTTAAAACATTTGGCAAACTTATTTCTACCGAAATTATGCTTCGCCTTTATAAAACGTTTATGTTACCCCATTTTCACTGCTGTTCAATGATATGGCACTTTTGTAATTCAGAGGACTCTGTTAAACTGGACACCTTAAATGGAAGTATTTTAAAATTTGTTTTAAAGATCTAGGACTCAAACTATGATGATCTTTTAGACAAGGCAGGTGTGTGTGGTTTAGCCAACAGGAGGATACAAAAGATGATGATTTGTATATTCAACTGTCCCCATCTTGATAAATATCCGTGCTATTTGAAACAACTGATCAAGCTAAGATCTACTGCTTACTCCCTAAGGGGCACCAATATTTTATCACTTCTAAGCCGTTTACAACAACATATGGTCTAAATTCTTTTAGCTATTCAACTGTTAAGTACTGGAACTCCCTCCCTGACCACTTTAGAAAGACTGTAGATTATCGTGAATTTAAGCGCAAACTGTTAGTACACGGTCTCTGTTAATATTACATTAATATTACATTATATTAATGATTAGTATATTATTATATTATGAATTATTTTTTTTATCTTTTTAGCCTTGTTCTTACTGTAACTTTTAAAATTAGTAATTAGGATCGGAGATACTAGCTTGTAAGCTACACTGAAATCCGAGGATAAATAACGCTCATGTATGTATGTATGTTTTCCGGTCAACTAACCTCCGAAACTCGATAAAAGAAGGTTTTATTCCAATGACTGGTAAAACTGTGAGAGATGTTACTGTTCCACCTCTCATTGTTGGAGACTCTGCATTTCCCCTTCGTTCTTGGCTACTGGAACCATATACCAATGCTGTATTGACACCATAGCAGCATTACTTCAACTATCGCTTGAGTAGAACACGCATGGTCACAGAAGCTGCATATGGCCAACTTAAGGGGAGGTGGAGGGTCCTGTTCAGGAAAAAGGAAAGCAGCCGAGATCAAGCCCGTATAACCACTCTAGCATGCATGGTGCTTCACAATACTTGTATTATGCACGGAGATGCCATCTCGAGGAAGCTTAGTTTGTCTCTTGATGAAAGTGGTGGAAAGAGGAACAGGGATGAATTGAGAAAGTTGTTGCAGATGAGACTGTGTAAGCATAAGGGATGATTCTCGTGAGGCAGGCAGAATCAGATATGCACTCTGTGAGAAATTATGGCTGGAGCAGCAAACAGGGAAAGTTTCGTAAACCCCACAAAACCCATCATAAGTGTAAGGGGACACTTCCCCTATTCATGCATGTAGTATCCACTTTGCACAAACTTTGAGCAAAATTCCTTCCAATCTGCTAGTTTGGCTGAACTGGCAGAGCAGTTGCATTCAGTCAGTTTTATGTGTATTTGATAATGGGGAACTTGTGAGTATCCTCGATTCCATGGAAGTGGTGGTAAGGCTTTTGTTTGATCTGATGTAGTTATGCTGGAGTATTTTTACAGATGCAACAAATCTGTCTATTAAGGTTATTTTTAAAGCACAGACTTCTTACCCAGATTGTACAGGACAGAGTAAAGTGATTTCCTTTGGGCCATGAAACAGAAACCGTGAGTTTGATACTATTTTGCACAACAACTACTGGAAACTGTTTCAGCGTCTGAAAAAAGGTACTCTCTAGAATTCTTTTATAGTCACCCTTTTGCGTACATGCAAATAAGCCTTCCTAGTCCCGATTTTGAGTAAACATTCTTGTATTGTTACACATGCTGACGACGCTAGGAAGGCTAATTTACATGCATTTAAAAGAATAACAATAGGCCCGCCCCACCAGTTATTAAAGAAGTCTATTACATTGCATAATGGCCCCACACTCAAAATCATTATAGCATTTTCATGTCTGAGTTTAAAGCAAGTTGTTTTGACTGTCAGTGTCTAGGGCACTGCTTTTGATGTTCTTTGTTACACGTAGAAGTTGTAAAACACTCTAATCATTGATCATTGAAATATGAGTAATAATATAAAATGTTGATCAAAAACAACCCATACTGATTATGATATACTGTAAAGAGGGAAACAATTCTCTACATTGATCCATTTTCAAAAATGCGTTTGCAATATTGAAACTATTGTTTATTTTGAAACTGAGTCAAACTGTTGTTACTTCCTCTTTGTACTAACAACAAGGTTCTTTTTTAATGTATGCAACTTTAGGTGGAAGGGGAAATTTCCATGGATTGCATCATAGACTTTATAAAGCAGTAACAGTTCCTTCAGCTAACCTAATTCACAAGCTTTCTGCAAAAAATTAACTATTGATTTCACATGTTTCTTTTTTTTAACATTTATGATATCAACAGTGACAGAGCTATAATTTCATTAAACAAATGTACAAAAAAGTAACGAACATCACAGTCCAGTATAGTCCCTTCGTGTAGTCCCATTGGGTTAGTGTAGGAGGCTCCAAATGACCATTCAGACATCCTCGGACCTGGATGACTTGAGGGACCCTGTGCAGCAGTATGCAAGCCTGGGTAATAGCTAAGATTTCCAGAATATGGTGTGCTACAAAGGCTGGCATTGGGTCTGTGGTTGAGCAGAAGTTGAAACAATCTGAGCTCATGCTCTCGGGTTTTTTCCATTTCTTCTTTCATGACTGACATCAGTTCTTTGTTGGGGTCGTTTTGAACAGCCTCTCCTGCAAGGGTCAATACCTCTGTTGTTGCTGAATCCAGTCTCTCTTTAGACGACTGCCTTCTTTTTGTTTTTATTGGAACAAATAGTTCTTTTTCCTTGACACTGTCATCCGAGATTTCCACAGACAAATCACTAGGTGAACTTGAAGCTGAGGGCTCTAGTGCCAAATTGGGCTGGCAAGATTCCCTTGTCTTCACCACTTCAAAGAGAGTAGTGAACCACTTTCCTAATCCTTGATCTTTTTTAAATCGTTGGATTCCAGATGCAATTTTTTGTGTCAGGGCTGCCTGCTTACACAAAGAAACACATTTTTTGAACTTGCTTCGCAATATTGATTCACAGAGAAATGGAAGTCTTCACCTCTGACAGAAGCTCTGGCTTTAACTTCTTTCAAAATGTCTCCTTACAGCTCTCCATTTCTCTGATTCTTTGTATTTGTGAAAATAAGTTTCTTTTTATATTAGCTGATACTCACAGTGAGATCATCAAGTGCCCGTGGACACCACTTGGCTTTTCGACCAGGTTTCTTTTGCTTTTGTCCATTGCCTCTTCATGAAAAGTTTGAGAGATTTATCCGAGTCTTCATCTTCTTCATCCACTCCTACCTCGTCATCATTATTGTCTGCTGTAGCCAGTCTATTCCTGCCATCCATTCTATTCCTGCCATCCACCAAAATAAATAAGCATGACGATAAGTACGTATGATGCACGATCCTCGCAGTAGAGAGCGCTATTTATGCAATAGCGAAAATCAGACTTGAAAAAAATCAGGCCTGTACGGGATTCGAACCACTGACCTCTGCGATACTAGTGCAGCGCTCTATCAATTATATATTCATTGTATCTGATTTATCATCACGGGTTTATTACAAATCAACTTAACGGCCTGCTCCCAGTTGGCTTGTTAGCTCTCTTTCAACAATTTCTCTCCTTTCCAGTACTGCATCTTTTCCAGCTTTGGTTCAATAAAATTATAGAAGCTTGTGAGTGCTCCATAGTTTGGGAATCCTGTATAAAATAGAACCGTAGACTCATCATCTTTAATTTTGTCAATTGAAAACTGGCATGCCAATAAAATATCCCTCTCATTTTCAACTTCACTTAGCTTTTTTTCAAGTCAGCTCATTGTACTTGCAGCAGCTCCATTTCCCGTTGTAGCTTAAGGACATCTGATTCTTCTAAGGCTGGTGAAGATGAAGCAGCACTGACAGTTGACACAGGTGCTTCAACTTCTTGGTGAAATAATTCCTACTCAACTTCAAATGACTTTTCTTGAGTTGTCACAGTTGCTACTTGGACCCTTTTAGCGGGCATTTTCCATGTTTTTTTCGGTACTGACTAGTTAAATCGAGATGGTTTTGCCCCTATACACCCTATGCAGAACGAAAAGAGACTGGGAGCGTTTAACTTGAAAACGAGGCTAGTTGGGCCAAGTAAATAAAAATGGCCGCCTAATGTGAAGAGCGCCAGTTTTTGAAAATGCCGCAAAACTGTTGCGTGCCAAACTGTACCAAAAAGAAGTACAGAACCGAAAGTGGAGAGCAAATTTCTTACTTTAAATTTCCGGACGACACTATCCCCAAAAAGCGTTGGCTCCATGCCATTCGTCGAGACGAAGGAAAAGAGTTTAGAGTCAGCGAAAACACGAAGATCTGTTCTCGTCATTTTAAGCCCGAGGTCTTGGTTAAACCAAATGTGGAGTGTCCGTGCCTTTTTATGTAACATTCAGGACCCTCTCATTTCCGCTTAACACTGAGTTTGACAGAGCTCTGAGGTACACTACAGAATTTCAGTCAATTTAATAAATGTAAACTTGATGATATCTCTCAGGTTAACTATTTTCTAAACCAACTAAAACTAAGGATGTGATTCGCTTGCTTTCAGTCCCAAACACTTTAAGATGTAAGTTTTACATGTAGTTCCAAAGATCTTAAAATCAAATAATAAAGAGGTACTAAACTTACAAAAGCTTTATCCTCAAAGCTATCTTATTATGCAGACCATATTGGTTTAAACATATCCAGTTAGGTATGAGACACAGTTCTCTTTACACATGACAAGATTAGATTGTGGTAGTTAACCCTTCTAATGGTTACTGAACTCTATAGAGGCTGGTGCTATAAAATGTTCAAAATAGCTGTTTTTTAGGTCTTCATTCAATACTTCCCAGAATTGAGGATCAATTATGATCCTCTCTATACTTATGCCTTTGTTAGTATAGATAACAAAGTCACACCAACTTGCTCCTGTAATACCTAGTTGACTCTGTATCTGGAAGTAGTACTGATGCCCCCTTTTCAACCTTGGCTTTCTATTTACATTTTCTGCGAAGAAACTGTCATATGCACATGCTTCTAAGGGACTAACATGAAATTTTGTGTAAGGACATTTAACCTCTACCAACCCAAAAGGCTTGCTACAGCCTCGGTCAATGACCTTGCCATCTGGTGATGCTGCTAAAAAGGGAGGGGCAATACTGACTACAAGACCACTTTTGAACACTGAAACTGGATTCCTTGTTGAAAACATATATTTTTTCATACTCCTTTAAGGCTACAGGCTCGTAGGTTTTCCCATGTGCAGTTTGTTTGGCAGTAAATGGTTGGGGATGAGGCAAATTGTTTACTAGAGTGTCATGATTCCTTTGCCTTTTTACAATTGTGTGGAAATTAGATGCTGTATACCGAAATTTTCTTTCTGCCGGTCATTCTTCTGATGCTACTTGTTCAATTGTTTTCTTGTTGATGGTATTCAGCTTTACCTCATCAACAATCAAATGTCCCAGGAGTGCTTCCTGGCTGCTTCTTAAATCATCTGGCTTTTCATATGGCTCAGATTGTTGCAAAGGAAATGGAGGATATACAGAAATAGCATTTTGTTCATTATGACAGTCCACTGTTGGCATTGAGTCAGTATTACAGAAAACTTGAAAATTACACTCTGTAAACTGTAACTGGTAACTTGCATAGGAGCCACTTGGACATTTTCCAAATTTTGTTTCCTGTAAGTTGGTACAACCAGTAGGCATAATTTGAGACAGGGCAAACTTAGGGTCGATCTTTTGAAGTTTGTCTTTTAACAAAGCCTCATCAGATGCCTGTGTACCCAAATTTTTCTTAGCTTCATACAACAAGCACCTTACTCCACTATCAGGGTTATATTCTGCGTCTAAATTTACCTTTTTTACCTCAAGTTCCATGACAGGTTGGGGCTTGATTTTATCCCCTCTTACAGGCCTGTGCCATAGTTGTAAACTTGAAGTGCATGCCTTAGCTTGTGTCATATCAGAGTCAATTTCCAAGTCCTTGATATCTTGACGACAATACAAGCTGAACTTACAGAGTTTCATCATAAGAGCCAGCACATGATTGCAAAAACCAACAGTTCCTGCTACACATGTACATGAGGCATATTTAACAGCTCCAGTTACTAAACCAAGTGAAACTTGTAATTTATGGGGTGGCTCAATTTTTTTGAAACTATGGTAACACAAGCATTTAAAAAAGAAATAATGGTCGTCACTTGCGCAAGTTAAGTCCTTCAGATATTTATCAACAAGAAATGTTTTTGCTTTTTTCATGCTTGTTGGAACCGCATGGTTCTGTTTATTTTTGTCCAAGTTTTTTCCAGATTTAGAAATATGTAAATCCATCTCTGCCCATGGGTTGCCAATGGCATGCGTTGCAAATTTGTAGACCATCCAGCTGATGGAAATTTAACAGTTCTTTCCTCAGGCATCGCATCACTTTGAGCGAGTTGTTCTTGTCTCTCCTTCCGACGCGTGTATAACAGATTTTTATCGGGATCCACAACATCTTTATCACGACCAGACGCAACATATTCAAGAAATCTTTAAAATGAAAAGTTGAGAACTATTAATCATTTCATCAACATTTCATTTAGAAAAGTAATTCCTAAAATCCTTTGATCTTCTTGTACGATATTAAAATCTGTTTAATTCTACGAAGTATCACGCACGACAGACAAATGCTGTACTTGCCTTTTCGCCAATTGTGCCTTTGTTTTTAACCCCCTTTGCTGGATCGCCACGACATTTTAACCAAAAACGAAGTTCATCTGATTTTAGAGCAGTCGGATTTCTTCCTTGAAGCGATGCTCCTGGGATATCTTCCTCCGTAAGAATCTGAGAAAGACGGCTACTTACAGAGTCATGTGCGGCCATATTTTTAACACGAGCTAACAAGGCCCAACTAACCTCGTTTTCACTTTTATCGCTCCCAGTCTCTTCTCGTTATGCATAGGGTGTATATATAATAATAAAACTCATCATTTTATAAACTTATAATTTTACATTATAATTTTATAATTTTACATTTAGTTTACAGATATCGTATAAGACCCCAGTGCAAAAAGAAGTTGATGCAGCTGCTTTTCCGATTGTAGCGCCATTTTGTCCGACTCCGGCGAATGAAGAAGCTCCGAGAATGAGGAAATTTCGTGCCTAAATACACTCTGCTGACTAGCTGTTGCTCACTGGCTCAGAATAAACTAATCGATAATCTCGCATGGTGATTTCCTTTTCACACGCAACAATTCCTTATCTTCAACAGTTAATTTTTGTTTGCCTAGTCAGTCCAGGGCTCGACGCTAACTTTTCAACTTACTAGCCAAGCGGCCAGTGACATCTTAGATGTTACGACAATGTCAGTTTGTTTACTAGCCAAACTGACTAGTGGAAATCGAAAACTACTGGCCAAAACTGAATTTCTACTAGTCTGTGGCTAGTGAGCTACCGTTAGTGTTGAGCCCTGTCAGTCTTTTTCTCGATTAATGTTTTTTTCATTCTGGATGGGTAATTAAAAATCTTGCATGACAGTTTTCATTCTCGAACAGTGATTTTTATATCTCATGAAGTGATTCCTTTATTTCACTTGCCAGTCAATGAAAATCGGTTGGTAACTTGAAACTCAACCCACTTTTGTCATGTTTGGCTTGCCATATGTAGGGCATATATAATAATAATTATAATAATTTAATATTTATATTGCTCAAATTAACATTTGGATGTGATCAAATGCGCATCACAACACTTTTCGGGGGACTTTGGCCGAACTGCATCAGCAGTTGACAATCCTTCGAAGGAAACTTATTTGAACATGCCCCCTCCCCCCCCCCCCCAATCCCAGTAAACAGGCCAGACCACATTACAGTAATCTCGTGAGTGGGTTCTTTAACGTCCCCTGCCTAACCAAATTAACTAAATAATAGATGCAGGAGACGGGACTTACAGAAAGGTAGCACATTCTCCTCACTTCTTGTAAGACCTTGAGTGTTGGTCCGGCCTGGCCTTGAACCCTCGACCTTCCACACAACATAATTTGGATATGTCAACAAAGTTGAAATGGTAAATTGGCCACCGTAAAGATTACAAAAGCTAACGTTTTATGCGTTAGCCCTTCGTCGGAGCGAAGGGCTAACGAAGGGCTTCGCGCCGACGAAGGGCTAACGCTCGAAACGTCAGCTTTTGTAATCGTTACGGTGGCCAATTTACCATTTCAACTGTGTTGATATATCCAAATTATTTCGTTACCCCCACCGACGCAGCCCCAAACAGTTTCTTTAGAAACTATCAGCCTTCTCCCACTCAGTAATCTGGCGTTCTAACCAATTGAGCTAATCGGGAGGCGGGTAAGATTGGTGGGTGCAGTTTCCCAGATCTTTGAACCAGAGAATTTGAATGATTATTTTCCCGTGTTAGTGGATACTCTTGATCTAAAAAAATTGAAATTACCAGCAAATCTTGTATTATATTATGTTTTTTCGCATGCTGGAGTCAGGACATCAAGGAAGACATCTGGAATGCTATCAGTTCTATTCTTAATCTTCTGTGCAAGGCAGCATATTCTGAGTTTATGTATACCAGAAAATAAGAAAGTAGTAATAGAAAATAGTAATGATAAAAAAACATTAATGTAAATGCAAGTTAATAAAAATATATACAAAAATCACAGAAATGTCATTAAAAAAGTATAGAATGTCCATTCAGTAAATATTCAATTGATTCCTTAATTTTAGTCTTACTTGTTGATATTTGGACTATCATGGCAATAGATTATGTTAATTGGAAGATCGTTTCAAAACTTGATAACCCTAACAAAGAAGGAATATTGATAACAGTTTAATTTTGTGAGTTTGGTTTGTTTCGTATATTGATGGTTGGGTCTTGTCTTAGTGCTCCTGCACAGTTCAAAGTAGTCACTGAGATTTGGACCATTCAGATTTAATACAATCTTATGAGCACTCCACCAGGAATAGAATCAAAAAAAGATCATTATATAAAAACCTGGGTAGGAAATGGAAATGCTATATTCTAACACCTTAAATGAGTAGAAAAGTTATAAAGATTTCCATTAACCTACCCTGCGAGCAGAGCCTTTTCTTCTTTTCTTCTTCTTTTTAACCCTCCAAGGGAAAAGGTTCTGCCGACATCCTATTGTTGCTTTGAAATGCCGAAAGCCAAAAACTCCGGACTGCTTAAGCCGGTTTTTCCTCCAGTCAAACCGGTTTTGGTGCGCACGCCTTTGTTTTTCCTGTACACAGATGACCAAATCTGTGTCCACAATAGTTCAAGGGGGCCTGGAAAAGGATCATTTTCTAGGCAACCGCCGCGCATGTTCAAACGAGCAACAACAGGATGTCGGCAGAGCCTTTTTCCCTTTTCGATTAGAGGACGGGTTAAAAAGGCTGTGCTCGCAGGGTACCATTAACCTAAAAGAATAACACCCTCTGGAGAGTGGCCATGTCAGATCTTCTGCAAATGCACTAACTTTGTCAGTGGCACTGAGGTAGTCAATAGGGGTTGCATAATGGGAGATTGGAGACTGTGCTTGCCAACAAAGTCCAGGTTTCAACTCACGAGCGCCGTCAAATTTATTAACATTACCGTTGATCATAGTTGCTATAAAAAACGAATAATTACAAGTTATTACAAAATATAAGTAGAAGGAATAGAAAAACGCAAAACAACAGAGGAAATGCAATCACAAAAGGAAAGGCACTTATAAACGTTGTATGACATGTGAACGCGAAGGACAGAAAATCTTAGAGATGAATGCAGTGAAAGAGATGACCTTAAACTTAACGGACTCTGATACTCCAATGTTCATTTTCACCAAGAAACTTATACAGGTGCAATTAAACAAAGCAAAATTATGCGAAAAAAAGGAAGAAATTGCAAAGCGGGAATACAGCGGTAACAGGAAATATTGTCTTTTCTCTGACAACCTAAAAAGTGTAAAAATGACAGTTTCTAGCAAATGAATTTTGCAATTACGAAGATCTGACAGGAACTTACCTGACTTTTCAAATTTAATATAAAACATACTGTAAACACGGGTTATAAGAGGCACTAGTAGATAAGCAGCAACCCAAGTTTGGCAAAAAAAATTTTGGAAAAAAGTTTTTGAAAAGAGATCAAAAGAAATCACAAGTGGAGTCTTGAGAAAGGTCTTTTACACTGGTGGCATCAATGAATGTACATCCCCGTAAACTCACTTGCAACAAAAACTGAGAATGATTTGAATCCTTATCTATATTTGTAGCTCTACCAGTAATAGTATGAACATCATATCTACTGACTTAGACTTGTGTTAATTTGATCTTCCTCTGGTATTGTTGAAGCACTATTTTGTTCATTCCTGTCAGAATTTACATTAAACAAGAGGAAATCTTTAGTTTATTAGTTGGGTTGTTTCTAGCTTGGTGCGTCAGATATTTGATGAGGAGAAGGGGTACTTGATACAAGTAACTTTTTCCATCTATTGCAAATTTCTTGAGAGTGTGGTATGTTTCTGCCTTGTGGTGGAGTGCTGTTGATGTGTTAGCTAAAGGGAGACACTGTAAACAGATTTGCAGTGGAATGGAGATTCCCTGTCGGTTGAATGGGTCTTGTGGAAAAAGGTTTAATGCCACTTACAGCAGAAAAATAATCTTATGGTTATGAGCAACAATGGCTCCTTAGGAGCCTCCAAACTTGCAAAACCAATGATCAAAGTGGCTGGCCCCAAACACAAGTGGTTTCCTGAAACATGGTTTTAAAAAGACAGTTGTGAAACACACTAGAAATCTATTCATGATATGCAGAATGCTCTTCAGTGATCCTAAGCACCTGTAACTCGAAATCAAAGTTGTCGAAAATCAAATTTCCTCCCTTGTCCACAATCTCAATGACAGTTCTGAGTGGCCTTTACTCATTGGAGGAGAACTTATGTCAGATGGTGCTTCGATTGGTGCTTGATGGTTTTCTAGAGGGGTGTTGTATCATTCTGTACAATCTTCTTGGTAGAGGCAGCAGAGGCTTCTCCAAATTCATGTTGCAGTTTCTAATAGTAGGAATACCATGTAGATCAATGAAAAAGTGAACTACTTTTTCAAAGAATCAAATGCTAATTAGATACATACATACATACAAACGTTTATTGTTTAACTCCCAACTTGAGCTTTTCGGTTACAATGTAATTAAAAATTACTTTAAAAATTAAGTTCACTCAATACAAATTTAAATGCTCTCCGCTCAATAGCTTCTGCGCTAAACGACGCCTGAAGCTATGTACACTGTCCGCAGCTTTCAAGTCATTAGAAATACAGTTCCAAAGTTTGCATCCACGATATGTTAATGAACGTTGTCCATATGAAAGACGACAACAAGGGATGTGTAAAAGATTGCGTGATTGCGTAGTCCTAGTGTGAATATGAGAACGAGGTACAAATATATTGGCCAGATATTTTGGAAGTAAATCATGAAGACATTTAAATACCATTACAGCATCGTTAAGAAGGAGTCTATCCTTAACAGTAAGCCAGTTAAGAAATCTTATGCCTTTTGGGATGCGGTCATATTTCCTAAGACCTAACACGATACGCGCAGCAAAATTCTGTACTAGTTGGAGTTTCTTTACGTTGCCTTGAGAAGTGTTAGCCCATACAGTTGAACGATAGAATAGTTTGCTAAAAACGAAAGCGTTCATCAACAATATGAGAGACTTTCTGTCCAGAAGGTGTTTTATCCTGCTAATCTGTACTAATTTAAATAGACAATTAGAGGTAGTTTTTGCAACATGATCGTTGTAAGTTAAGGACTGATCGATGAAGACACCAAGGTCCTTTGCCACAGGAACTGGTGTTATATCCTTTCCAAAAAGGGAGATAGTCGCTGGAGACAATTTACGCAGTAACTGCGGCACTCCCACAAGTAAGACTCTGGTTTTCTCCGGATAAATTAGTAGAGAATTTTGGCAGCACCATCACCAGATTTCTCTTAGGTCTTCATTCAAAAGGCGGAATGCGCAGCTTATGTCTGCTGAGTGAAAAGAAAGGTATAGTTTACTGTCGTCAACGTAACATGCAGACTTACAATGGGCTGGAACAGCCAGGAGATCATTTACGTAGATGGAAATTAGCACAGGTCCCAATATAGAACCTTGTGGAACTCCATATTTTAGAGGGAGAGAGGCTGAAACAGTTTCCATAATCCGTACTCTTTGGTAACGACCAGACAGGTAACTGTGAAACCACTCTAGGCTAGATGAAGTGATACCTATTTGTTGTAGTCTCTAAAGCAAAATATCGTGTCGGATACTGTCAAATGCCTTAGATATATTCAAGAGTACAAGAGCAGAGACTTCGCTCTTATCGATGGACATAAGAAAATCATCCGTTACAGGTAGGAGAGCAGTTTCTGTAGAATGAAATTGACGAATACCGCTCTAGTGCTCAAATAACTTCTTACTGGTGGTTATATAGTCCACGAACTGACAATGAGCTAGCTTCTCAGACACCTTGGATAGTGTGATTATGGACGCTGTTTCAGCCTCTCTCCCTCTAAAATATGGTTCCACAAGGTTCTATATTGGGACCTGTGCTAATTGGATAGGCAATAATGAGATAGGCTGGTTGCTACGTGGATCTTCAAAACAACCTGAGTTTAACAAAGGAACGACCTCGGCCATTTTTTATGCTTTCGGAAATGTAGAGGTACTAAATTAATTATTCATAATGGTTGTAATAACTGATGATATGGCCGGCAAACTGTCCTTAAGGTGGCTCAATAGGGTTTTTGGCCGGGCGAAGAATGGGTACGAAAATGGCGCGAGCTTTTAAATGGCATCAAATATGTAGACAAACATGGCGGCTTCACGCGAGTGCATAGCTTTTGTCACATAATTGCGAAGTTTACTTGACGAGAGTGAAACGGCATCGATACTTTCCAGTAATGAGCACAATATTCACAGTGAAAGACCAGAAGTTTACACAACGCCTACACAACATCCGTAATGCGTCAGGTCGCTTTCGGAAAGTGGAAGCGATCGAAACCAGAAAAGAAACAAAAATAAAAAGGTTACACGAAGGGTTCAAAACGTGGAATGCCAAGAGGAAGCTCCAGTATGATCTAAGGAAAACGAACCCCCAGCAAAACGAATGACACGAGCACGTGAAGTCAGTACATTTTTCTTTATTCGGAAGTCTTAATTTTTGGTAAGATTTTCCTGCCAAGCTTGTCCTAATTATCGGCCTACCTGTTCTGTTGACTCCAACCCTGATTCCCATCAGCAGAATAAAGCTAGGAGGAAGGCGAACCTGCCACAAGGATCCAGACTGGTGGACTTAGAAACCCTTACAGATGGTCTGAAGGAATGCTCATTTTGTCATTGCGGTAAATTCTCACTATTTTTAACTGAACTATAGCATTTTTTACACCATTATCATATAAAACAACATAACAAATATTGTGGATGGATTCTTTTTTTCCCTGTTAGTTTACAGTGTATTTTACAACATTTCTAGGCCCTTTGTCTCTTGGCAATGCTATTGAAGAACAGCACAGTGGCTTGGCAAGCACGTTTACTGTTATGTGCAGCCAATGCAATGAAAGAGCACAGATCTGGTGCACACGGTCCATTGACCTTTGATGTGAACACGAGAACTGCTCTTGGCTGTTTACACACAGGAGTGGGTAACACCCATTTAAACAATTTATTTTCAATCCTCAGTGTGCCTGCACTGAACTCATCAACTTTTAAAAATCGGGAAAGGGAAGCTGGAAAGGCAATAAAGCTAGTAGCAAAGAACAGTTGCCAGCAATTCCTAAACCTTGAACGAGAGAAGGCAATTGAAAATGGTAACAAGCCTGACCAGAACAATTTGGTACCTATTGCCTGTTCTTACGACATGGGGTGGCAAAAACGGGGGCGAGGTTTCAACTCTAAGACCGGACATGCTGCAGTCATGGGCCTTTCAACTGGTAAGGTCCTTGACAACACAACAAAAAATAAATTGTGCCGCTCCTGTGATGAAGCTAAAAAGGCAGGAAAACAAACAAATGACCACGACTGTAGAAAAAATCATTCAGGCTCTTCAAAGTCAATGGAGCCTTAAGCTGCAGTTGAACTTTTCAATAAGGTAACTAAATCAAATGTCAAATTTTCAGTTTACACCGGGGATGATGATTCAATGACTGAATCTCACCTAAAGCAAAAGGTAGCCTATGGTGTGGAAAAATGGAGTGATACCGTTCAAATAAAAAGATCCCTTACAACGCGCCTATACAACTTGAGCCAACGAAGTAAGTTCCCCAACAGTTCAGTGTTGTCACAGAAAGTCATAAATTACCTTGTCAAATCCTTAACATACTGTATTGCACAAAATAAGGGGGATGCTACAAACATAAAATCTGCAATTCAAAGGATTGTGCCTCATGCATTTGGTGACCATACTGGTTGTAGAGAAACATGGTGTCGATACAAGAAAGACCCTTCTCATTATTGTCACAGAGGTCCCTCCCTATGGCAAAGACCTCCAAGGAGATAGCCTTCAATCAGCCCTGAAATCTCTCTTTGATGAATATAGCACAGACATTGTTATAAACAAACTTGCACCTGCAGCAAATTCTTAACGTAATGAGTCTCTGAACAGTGTGGTGGGCTCGAAGAACCCCAAAATTCGCTTTTACGGGGGAAATGAAAGCAATTATTATCGAGTGTCCTGCAGTGTCTCTCAAGTAAATTTAGGTTACAGGTACGTTCCTCAAACTCTAGCGTCACTTAACATAGAGCCAGGTCTTTTCTGTGTAGACCATAATACGAAAATGGACAAGAAAAGTTCGAAGGACAAACAAAGGAAATCAACAGTTGCATTCAAGCGACGTCGATCACAATTACACAAACACCAGATTTCAGAAACCTCGAAAAACGAGGGCAAAGAAGGTACCATGTATGAAAGTGGCATTGGCCTGAACCTAAACTCTTCTGCGACAGCATTGGAGTTCAACAATTCTGAACTCTCAATCACTGATCTTTATGGTATAACCGCTGCTATCACGAAACAACAAGAACAGTACCAAAATGCAGTTCCGAAATACACTTCGAGACCCACAGTTCAAAAGGAAAAATTTGATGACAGTAAATTTTATCACTTTGTTTTAACTGACATCGAGACAAATTCAACGGGAAAATCAGCAGAACTATGTCAGCTCGCTGCCGTGGATAGGTCAGGTAAACAATTCTCATGCTATATTCTACCAACCAGAGACATAGATTCTCACGTGTAAAAGGTCAACAAACTTACAGTTAAAACTGTCAATGGAATCCGCCGACTTTTCAAAGATAATCGACTAGTAGAAGCCTTTGAGTTATCGCAAGTACATATGCAGTTCTGAATTTTTTTGAGGGCCAGCATAGATTCAGCTTCAACACGGTCCACAAAGCCCGTTTGCACAATCTTGGCTGGACACAATGCCGCCACATTTGATAATCCAATACTTCTTCGAAATGGTGGCGAAAATTTTATCGCGGAGCTCAGTTCCATCGGTTCCATCCGGTTTGCAGACATTCTGACACTGATGAAATCACTCATCAAAAGCAAGCACTCTTCCCTCCAAAACGCAGAGGGTAAATTTCCAAAGCCTGGGCAGAGTTCTGTTTACGAACATTAATTTCAATAATAATAATAATAATAATAATAATAATAATTTTATTTATATAGCGCTAAAATCCAATAATTGTCCAAAGCGCTACTTAATTACAATATAAAATATAAAAATATATAATATAAAATATCTACAATATACAATATAATTCAAATATAGCCTAAGTTATCTATTATATAAATCAAAAACATCTCAAAACAAAAAGAATCTCATAACCTATATGCTAACTTGAATAAAAAAGTTTTAAGGGATTGCTTAAAAGTTGCCACTGAAGCACATTTCCTAATCTCTAGAGGTAAATCGTTCCACAATTTAGGTCCTGCAATAGAGAAAGCTCTGTCTCCATATGTTTTCAATCTGCTTCTTGGAACCACTAAATATTCTTTACATGAAGAACGCAATGACCTAGAGTATGTTTTAAAATTCAAAAGGTCAGAAATATAGGAAGGTGCAAGGCCATGAAGGGCCTTGTATACCAATAAAAGGACTTTAAAAGTTATTCTAAACTCAACTGGTAACCAATGAATATTAATTAAAATAGGAGATATATGAACATGCCTCGGTGTCAATGTGACAACACGAGCTGCAGCATTCTGAACTGCCTGTAGTCTAGCTAACAGATACTTAGGAAGGCCATGTAATAGGGAATTACAGTGATCAATTTTCGAACTAATAAATGCATGGACTAAGATTTCACATGTATCTTGGCTTAAGTACTTGCGGATTTTAGCAATATTTCTCAAATGATAGAATGATGATTTACAAATGTTCTTAATGTGCTCCTCAAAACTAAATATGCTATCAAACTGAACCCCTAAATTACGAACAGAGTCACGAGGTGCAATGCACTCAGAACCAACAGTAATGTGACCGATGTCAGGCATGGGATGGTATCTGGAACTGATGACTACAAGGTCCGTTTTGTCCTGGTTTAGTTTAAGATAGTTTCTTATCATCCATTCATCAATGTCCCTCACACAGCATTCCACTCTCAACTTCACTTGTTGGATGTCATTCAAGCTGGTAGATTTAAAGGTAATATATAATTGGGTGTCGTCAGCATATAGATGGTATGATAGTCCATGATCATTTATTATGTCCGCAATAGGTGATGTGTATAACAAATACAACAAAGGGCCTAGAACTGATCCCTGAGGGACACCACACTTCAATGCACGTTGTGAAGAATGACTATTCCCAACTTTAACAAACAGCTTACGTGAAGACAGGTATGATTTCAGCCACTTAAGCACAGTTCCTTGAAAACCAAAACAAGTAGACAGCCTTGTCACTAGAAGAGTATGGTCCACCGAATCAAACGCCGCCGACAGATCCAAAAGTACCAGTATGACCGACTCATTACGATCTAAAGCACAAAGAATGTCATTTTGAACCCTCAGTAGAGCCGTTTCAGTGGAGTGAAATGACTTGTATGCGGATTGAAACGTTTCCGAAAGACCATTAGATGTAATATAGTCTGTAAGCTGGACACATACCGCTTTTTCCACAAGCTTAGACACAAACTTCAAATTAGAAATAGGTCGAAAACTTTCATATTCAGTGAAATCAGCATTATGTTTCTTTAAAGTCGGTGTCATAGCTGCAATCTTCAAGACATCAGGCATAACTCCAGTAGATAAAGATGTATTCACTATGTTAGTCAACACAGGAGTTAGTAAATTGAAACATTCCTTCATTACCACTGCAGGCAGAGGATCAAGTACACAGGATTTATTAATAGATCTCAATGCAAGTCCCTTGATGTCTTCGTAACTTCAAACCACCTTTGATGCCCACGACCTTCAAACCACCTTTGATGCCCACGACCTTCAAACCACCTTTGATGCCCACGACGCCCTAGAGGACTTGATCGCTCTTCGAAGAATCTTGCTTTCGTCTAGGTTGGCTTTGTCTGATGAAATGCTGGTGCATGGACAGAAGTTCTGTAATCTCTGTCAAGGACGCCGCCGAAGACCTGAAATATCTTGACAACCGTCATCAGACTCCTGTCTTTTCGAGGAAAGCTGTACAACCCAGGTCATGCGGATAGCCCAATAAAGCAAAGCATTGCCGAAAAAATTGCTGGCAGTGGCCTAAGATATGAGGATTTAAATAATTTGTACCAACGATTTTGACGGAAAGGTCTTGTGTGTATTTTGACGAGACCACCATTGTCCGGTCGCTCATCGCTTCCAAGGGTCACAAACACGACGAGAATAGTCTCGCGCAATTTTGAAACACTTCGAAGAGATTTCCAAGGATTCTGCGACATAGTGAATTAAGGTATGTTCTCAACTGACTTTCAGGTCAAAAGCAGTTTGTACAAAAACGTCAAAGATAATGACCGCCCTCGTTTACACATTCGTCCTCGACAAAACTGCGTAGTTCGAAAGTTCGCGCATGCTCAAATAACGATCTTGGCGAGTTCCTATTCTGATGACTTAACTGCCATTGAGGTGAGAAAATAGAAAGTTCCCCCTCAGATTTCTCGTATTTCCCTTGGTGAAATTCCTTAAAATTTGGCAGAGATGTTATACCCTTTTAGCTTTCCTTGCTGTGAATTTATCAGAAAAATTTGTGAGGCAAGTTTTTCGCTCAGCCAAAAAACAACAAAAATGCTAAAAGCGAAAAAACTACCTTGACAACCCCTACTGTTTTCGATTTTGAAAGTGTCTTCTGGTCAGACTCTACCCGGTCGGAGAATAATAGAAAATTTTACCGAAGGAAATTGAAGAAAATTGAAATCAAAGTCAAACAGAAGTCAAAAAATGGCGATATTTAAGTAGTTTTAATTTGGGACTAAAAGCTTTGACTTCAGAGGTGACTGTTGTACAGCAAATTTAGGTCCTTGTTTTTTATGTTTCTGTATCTTTGATTTGAAAAATAGCAAAAACAACGAGAATGTTAACTTTCGATTGATGTCACTGGCGCGCACTTCGTGATCTTGCATAACCCTATTGAGCCACCTTAAGGACACGGGCAGTGATTTTATCATGGCCGGGTGCTTTATTCGAAGATAAACCCTTGATAACCTTTCCAACCTCTTGTTCTGAGACAGCATGAAACTGAAAATCATCAGGGCATTCATCATGTTTCCATGTTGCTGGTGGTTGTGTTGTTGCCGCAGAGTAAAAATCGTGTTCCACAGCAAGATTGAAGGCTTTCTGTGCCGTTGGGCTGCCCACACTGGTAAAATATTTGTTACATTTATCTGCCAGACTGATCGGATTGCCATTGAGTTTTGGTAAGGTCTTGGTTTTCCTGGGTAGATAACGATTGATGATTTTCAAAATCGCATTAGTGTTCTCTTTGCTGCAATAATTTGAGATTGAACATGAGCTTTTTCAGCAAGTCGAAGTTCTCTTTTAACTTCCTGTCTAAAAAATTTGTATGCATTCCAACACAGGCGGCCGTTGGTTTTAATGGCTCTATTGTGCCACGTGTCACCAGTTTTCATTAGTTGTCGGATTTCAGGAGTGACATAAGGATTTGGTCTTGTCTTGATCTTAATCCTTCTTACTAGTGCGCGAGCTTATAAAATGTCAGTAAACAAAGTATTAAACGTATCCACTTGGTCATCAAAATCATGAAAGACAGACATTACATGGAATGGAACTAGAGCTAAATCCTTAAAAAACTGTTTCGCATCAAAATTGGTGAAGCTCCCTGTAGTAATGTAAGAAGGCTTAACCCTGGGTGTCTTTAGAGTTAAAATTACACAAACCAAGCTATGATCACTGATACAGCTGGTAAGTGGAATTGTCTGTAATCATAATCACATCAATGAGAGACGAAGATGCATCTGTAATTCTTGTTGGTTTTTTTACCATGCTGTGTCAGATTAAAGGTAGTAGTAAAATCTAGGAGTTGGTTTGTATCAGGACAGGTGTGTAGAAGATTGCAGTTGAGGTCACCAAGTATGACGATAGCAGAGAATCCACAAAACTTACGGCTCGTTAGTCGAAGCTGGTTTAGCTGATAAATTTGGCGGTCGGAAAACGTTACAAACCGAAAGCGATTTATAAGCTCTACATTGCACTTTTAGCCAAAGTTGTTGAAAACTATCAGTAGACACTGAGGATAATCCATTCAATACAGATGCTTTTAGGCTGGCTTTAACATAGGTACACAACCCACCACCTGATTTAAGAGGCCCACGATCTTGCCTGAAGGCTTGATAGCCAGGGATCTCAATACTTTGATCGGTGACCCAAGTATCAAGCCATGTTTCGGAAATGGTAAAAATGTCAAATCCATTTTGAATAATGGCATCTTCAACAAGTTGAAAATGTTCCCTTGATTTTAAAGATCTAACATTGAGATGAACGATCTTCATGTTGGACTTTAGCTTCTTTGGTATTCCTATTGTTGAGGTGTTTATTACCTTGGCCGGGCCTTGCAAAGGATGGACGTCACCACTTCGAGATATCACAAGAGCACAGGGATTAAAAGAAGCTGTACAGTTAGCAGAATATGCGAGCCGTGATTTGAAGATTTGTTTTTGAAGGCAGGTTCCAATATGGCCGCTCGCACGATTCAGCACTTCCATAAAAGAAGGCTTGTAATCTCGCACGCAATAGGTAGAAATACGGCATAACTCAAAACCAGAGCTTATCTGAACATATCCAAATGGCTGAGGGAAACTCATCCCAAAGCTCAGCGATGGTAAGAGCGATTTGAAGATCTTTCTTTGAAGGCAGGTTCCAATATGGCCGCTCGTATGGCTCGGCATTTCCATGAAAGAAGGCTTGTAATCTCGCACACAATAGCCGGAGATACGGCGTAATCAAAATTAGAACTTATTTGAACGTATCCTAAGGGCTAAGAGAAACTCATCTCAAAGCTTAGCGATGTTAAGAGTAAAAATATTGGAAAAAACTTGGAGCGATTGATTCGATGTCTTATCTCCAGGGCGGTCAGCGAATCAAAAGATATCAATTTTGTTACTGATGGATGAGTGACATTGACTTTTACAAGTAATAAGATAGGTTACTTCTGTCATTGCCAAATGAAGAATGTAATTGTTTCTGAAGGTGTAGTCTGATCGTCCGGGTGAGGGTAGTCCTGAGAAGGACTGTTGTCGGTGGTAGTGACTGACGTTTCGACAACCTGTGCGGAAGTCATCATCAGAGTCAAGTGAATGATTGTTGTCAGTAGAATGTTCTTATTCCAGTTCGTGTGAAATGATCGGTTGGTTTTGCCATGATGTTATTGGCTGTAAGACTCAAGTGGCGTAAGTCGGTCGTGATTGGTGTGTTTCGATCTGTCGGTAAAGTTAGGTCGTTCTTTTTCGGTCGTTTGTGATGTTTATGTCGTGAATGAGTCGTTTGTATGGAGCGGGTAGTTGTTGACAACTGTTTGGGGGAGTCTGTTCTAAGTTAGTAGACCAGCTTTCCAGAGTCAGTCGTTGAAAATAGTCAGTGCTGTAGGTTAGGCATTGCGCAGAGTCCCAGTCAATGTTGTGGTTGGTAAGTCGAGGGTGTTCAGCAATGTGACTGCTGACATCACCTTTCCTCGTCGCCCGTCTGTGTTCAGTCAGTCTTGTTGTGAGGTTTCTGCCAGTCTCACCGATGTAGGAGGCTTGGCAGTCGGAACAATTGATCTTTATAAGATATAAGATATTTTTATTTAATAATTTCAGTGTCAGGTTTAAAGACCTTCAGGTCAATGGAAAACCTTTGTAATTGAGAATTTAAAGATCTTCAAGCTGAGAAAAAACTGTGAACATGTGATCTTTGATTATCACAATAACTATGTACACTTTCGTGCTTTAAAGTATGATGAAAACAGTGCATTGCAGTAATGATATGGAAAAGACAATTTATGGCCTCTAAAACTGTGTTTTTTAGTGATACTTAAATTAATTAACTTATTCCTCTCTAGAACAAAGTGACAGATGACCATCCATTCTTTTGTTATAACTTTAACTGTATTATACTGTCTGCTTTAGTGAAAAGTGACTTCACAGCAATTAATTTCAGCCTATTCATGTAGCCTTGTTCGTATCCATCTGCACAAGTCTCCAAAATCTATTTCACTCAGAAGGTTTGTACTTACTTTTGAAAAGGAGTGGTAACCCTCTCTGCCAAGTATGTGCACAAAAGCGTTGAGTCTATTTATTTTATTTATTTATTTGTTACGAATATTTAGACAGGGTAGCCCAGTTCAGCAAATAGCTGGTTTAAATGGGACCCTTTGAAACAAAATCCAGAAAACTAAATTAATATTTGCAACTACACAGAGATTATATATAACTATTAAGATGACGTAAATACAGCAGAGTGACAGTAACTCTCAAAAAAGAAACGACAACTTTGAGTTTAAATTTACAAGACATGTTTCGACATTCTCATGTCATCTTCAGTTGCAAATGAGCTTTTAACGGTTGTACATTTGAATTTATATTAAGGTACGTTACAAATTACGTGTCAGGGCTTACGTTACAATTTGAATATTAAATACGCGAAAAATGTAAATAGCGCGCGCTTGACTGGATCTAAAAAAAAATAAATAATAATAATAATAATGTAATAAAAGACCAAAGAACAACATAATTAAAAGGAAAGAGACAATTCTAGATGCTTCAATTGCTGATTAAGAATGGGTTTTACCCACTTAATATGCAATGCCTCTTTGATCTTAATTTGGTATTTTGAAGCGGCAGAATCTAAGATCGTGAAACATTCAGTATCACAAGAGTCAAGACAGGCCCTTGATGATTGCAGGTGCTTGTAGATATGCGAAGTTTTGTCCGACAAGAGGTGCTCACGAACTAGTGTACAAATGTGGCGAGTGGTCTCACCAATATAACTGACATTACAGCCAGCACACGAAAATTTATAAACGACACGCGAACGTAGACCTAGCGGTACTGAATCTATCACACTGAACATGTTTCTGAGTTTAAACGTACTGAAGACTAACTTAACATCTAAATCAGCTCTACAATAACGTTTGAGTAGTTGTTTTAACTTAGTCTGAGCGATGTTTGAAAATCGACCAACATAGGGAAGTTTATAATAGTGCGAAGAAGGTTTACCGGAGTTAGAAGAGGCGTTCTGCCCAGTAGAAGAAGGATTATTGTTCTTAGCTAGATACCTGTAAATGATCTTGTCTATGACCCAAGATGGAAAACAATTTTTCCGTAGCAAGAAAATAAGTTTCTTGACATCCAGATGAAAACCAACCCAGGAATTATTGATCTTATATACTCTTTCAATCAATGTTCTGACTAAACCTAATTTGTGAATCAAAGGGGCGAAGCTGAAATAATTAGTAAGAAGACCAGTAAAGGTCTTCTTGCGATATACACTAGTGACGATGGATGTATGACTGTTGTCTAACAGTATGTCTAGCAACGATAATTTATTATCAATTTCCTTTTCCATTGTGAAACGAATACTAGGGTGCCTGGCGTTGATATAAGAGACCTTACGCAACAGGATGGGTGGATGTGGACGGCGTCCTCAAACCGCGCGCGTACTGGGCTGAGCACTCGAGGTTTGACGTTGCCGTCCCATCGTAAACAAACCTTACGTAACACAACACGACATGATCAAGCCCTGAAACTAAAATGACCACGTTCAGGGAGGCAAGGGAGGCACTTTTACTTGCAAACGACCTTGATTTGATCGATTGTCGATGAGTACAGTAAGAACTGCAGTAGGGTGGGTTTTTGGCGACATTTTAGAATACTTTTCTTTTTTGGATTTTAAAAGAAATCTTAAAGTTGGACTTAGTGCCGTGGGGAAGATGTACATAGTTTGTGCTCTGTTGAGAAATGCCCACTCGTGTACATATGGGTCAACGACCTCTACTTTCTTTGGTGTTGACCCACCTTCATTAGAGCAGTACTTTAGTTAAGAAATAAGAAAGGAGATCGCACAGGGGGTATTCTTGTGATGCGTGATCAGCAGATTTCATATTCGCGTGGGACGTAACATGACCTCTGACTGTAGGATTTTAATTTTTTTTTTTGTGACTCGGGAAAATGAAATTTTGATGCCTGTGATCGGTGATTGGTTATTTTTCGGACTGTGAACCATGCAAAAGAACCCCCCATACTACCCTCAATTAAGGGTTCAAGCTTTTTAATAGACTGTATTAGAAATGAACTAAAAACATCGTGACATGTGATGTGGTTAGTATAATTCTCTGTTATACTAGCTTCTGTGTCAGGGCCTCAGCCAGACTTTTGTCAAAGACGAGCAAAAATTTAGTATTTGTCAACCAAAAAAAAGTTTGTAAAACATCAGACATATCGGATTTAAGAAATTTGAATGTTAGAAATTAAATAAACACCCTGCATGATTATGGCACGCCACGCCTACTCTGTAATGTTGGGGTGGGTATCCCTGAAGGGTGTACTCTGGGTACCATAAACCAGACCATGGTTGGCTACAATTTGTGACCCTAGTCTAGAATTCAAATTCCAGCCCTCTTCTTTCTAAGATGCGCTAGTCTCCTGGAATTAAATTTCTTTCATATTCGGTTGCTAGTAATTATGGTAAATCATACCCTATAGTAGACCAAAATTTCCTGAATTCTGTACCCTATTCCAGGCTTAACTGCTCAAAAACCCCACCCTTTACAGCCTACATACCTTATATATGCATGGGAGTGCCCCCACCTGAGTGGTTTAAAGATTTCAATTACAGATCAAGGGGCACATACACAGACACACTTACCCTACCTTATGGGTGACAACTTTTGAATAAGGGCTAAAATAATTTTTCAAACCCACCTTAATTGAAGGCCCAATGGGCTGCAAAATAATCTTGGACCCTAATCAAGTAAATGCATTTAGTAGCCTAATTTTCAGATTTAATTATTCCCACCTTAAAAATTGTAAGTACAGGGACTAAGCTGTGATTTTCAAGCTTTTAATATGACTGCAAGAATCATTAAATAAAACTATTTATTACACGACTCAGGCAGTCAGAGGGCCAATAACTAAAATCAACCAATCAAAATGCTCTATTGCCGGTCAATTTTCTCTCAGTATTGGACCGAATGGTCCCGAATGATACCGCAGTTGTGTCCGTTTGAACTTCAGTCATATAATGAATCTCTTATTAACCAAGCTTACTCGGGACCGTACTGGACGAATATCGTCCCACAGTCTTTTTTGTACAGATCTCGGTCCGAGATTCTCCCAGTACGGCCCTCGCGCTTGGTTAATAAGATATATATACATGATTATATAAAATTACTTGATTGCAACATTTATTCCTGAAAATTCTGTTCACACAGTTAGAATAATTTTTATAAATTTGCACTGCTGGCACATGTTTTAATAATAACACATGTCTAAAAAGTCCGCCAAACATAATATCTATAAAATACTTTAAATTCACAAAAATCACATTTCTCTTTTTGGATAAAAAGAGGCCTTTAGGTACCAAAAATAAAGGCTAAACAGATAAAAGTTAGAGGGACAAAAGTTCAAAGACAAGACATCAAAATATGTTACTGGAATAACACTTATGAAAATATGCGCTCAATTTTCTTTACCAAGTATACAAATGATTTAATTAGTAATTCTCTCAATTAGTGCCACCAGCATTTGATTTGCAGCTGCTGCTGCTGAATGTGTACTTGCATTTGTTGTTGCTGCTGTTGTTGTTGCTGCAGTTGCTGTTGCATAGCTTGAAACATCTGCATTTGTTGAGATAATTCTTTCTTCTTCACCTCCACCTCTTCTTTTCTGAATTCAAACTGCTTTTCAGCTTCGTCCCTCAAGTAAACAAAGGTTTCTGTTCCTGACCCTCTCCTCTCGGGGGTAACTTGACCATTATCAGTTGCCTTCCTTTTCAGTGTCTCTCCCAGCTTTTCCATCGACCGATATCTCATTTCCTCTGCCTTTTTCCTTTCATTCTCCTTATTTAGCTTGACCTGTTGTGAATTTTCTCCACCCTCACTGTCACTTTCTTCAAACATTTCAATGATTTGTTCCAATAGCTTATCTGTTTCTGTCAATTCGGGTGATATTTCACTTGCTTTTGCCTCTTCTGTCATCTTTTGCTTGTATTTCTTAGCCAGCAGTGAGTATCTGTCTCTAACAGCCCTTTTACTTCAGAGGCGATTCCGAAAGACTTTTTTTTCATTCAACCTTTTGTTAATCTCTTCCCACACTTTCCCTCTGTCTCTTGTTGGCGTTTTGAACCTGAAAGGCTCTGAGACAACTATTTCTTGCAACAGGAGTAAGTTACACTCCTGTTTCCACTCCATGTCGATCTGTTTTAGGTTATGAAAAATGAATAAGTGATTAATTAACTACATTGATAAATAATAAACAAATAAATATATATATATATACACTAGTTTACTCTAGTTTGAGCACTCTGGCCTGGCTTAGACGACACCGCAAATGTTGGGTTGTTTGGGGTGACCCTGTCGGTTCTCCTCCATCCTAGCATCAGCACTGCACTGATGAGGCCCAGAAGGCCGAAACAGTTCTGTCTGCAGTTAGTTATATATATATATATATAATTGAGAACGGGATGGTCAACTGTCAATCAATCAATCAATCAATCCTTTATTTAAACACGTGACACCTAGGAGTACAGAAGTTCTCGTTAAAACGTGTACGTGTATGTACAATTAGAAATAACAATATTAATAACGATATTTACAATCACTACCACTAAGCCATGTGGGCTTTAAGAGAACGCTTGAATGAAACAATATCTTGAGATTCTCTGAGTCTAGGGGGTAGCGCATTCCAAAGTTTACTAGCTAAAAATGAAAAAGACCGATGTAAAAACTCAAGATTAAAAGGAGGTAAATCTAGCCTTGTACTGAGCCCACGTAAACTATACGGTACATTTCTAAAATGAAAAAAATCACTTATATAAGGAGCCCCCTTATCATACAAGCTTGTTGGCGTCCTTCTGTCTCGGGAGACAATGGAGTTGCGCCCATGGTCAGTCTGTGGTGGAGCTGCAGCGCTGGCTGTGGCTGTAGAGACCGATCCTCGAGCGGCAGATCCTGCTGCAGTTGCTGCATGCGAAGATGTTGTCGTCCAAGGGGGATTGGTTGGCCTCTGCTATCTGGCGCCTGCGAGCTCTCTTGTCTTCCCACTGCTCCTCTCTTTTCTGCTCTGCTGTCTTGATGGCTGACATGGTGGTGGATCGCCAGCCACTGCGGTCCGCTGTCAGTGCTTCGAAGCCTGCTGGCGCAATGCCACCCGCCTTCAGGTCACGCTTGAGCACATCCTTGTAGCGGAGCAAACATCGTCCAGTGGGTCTGGACCTAGTGGCAAGCTCACCGTACAGAATGTCTTTCGGTAGCCTGCCATCTTGCATGCGGGTGACATGACCGAGCCATCGCAGGCATCTCTTGGTTAGCAGGGCGTGCATGCTCACAGTTCCTGCCCTTGCCAAGACTTCGGTGTTTGGGATGCGATCCTGCCAGGTGATACCGAGGATTCTCCTGAGGCAACGCAGGTGGAAAGCATTGAGCCTGCGTTCTTGCCGGGTGTAGGGAGTCCAACTCTCGCTGCCGTACAGCAGTGTGCACAGCACACACGCCTGGTACACTTGCGTCTTGGTCTTGATGGTGAGCATAGTGTTCTCCCACACTCTCTTGGTCAGGCTGGCCATAGCTGTTGAGGCCTTGCCGATCCTCCTGTTCAGCTCGGTGTCCAGGCTGAGGTTGCTGGAGATGGTGGACCCAAGATAGGTAAAGTCCTCCACCACATCAAGGGTACAGTCACCTATGGAGATGCTGGGAGCAGTGCTGACGTCTTGGCCCAGGATGTTGGTCTTTTTTATGCTGATTGTGAGGCCAAACTGTGAACAGGCATGGGCAAAGCAGTTGATGAGCTCCTGGAGGGCAGTTTCGGTGTGAGCTGTGATGGCGGCATCATCAGCGAAGAGCATCTCCCGGATGAGGACTTTGCGCACCTTTGTCTTGGCTCGAAGGCGTGCCAGGTTGAACAGGCTACCGTCGCTCCTGGTGTGCAGGTAGATGCCCTCTTCGGATTGGCTGAAGGCGTAGCGCAGCAGCAGGGAGAACAGGATGCCAAAAAGTGTCGGCGCAAGGACACACCCTTGTTTGACGCCGCTCTTGATGGGGAAGGGGTCCGAGGAGGAGCCATCGTACTGGACAGTACCTTTCATTTCCTTGTGGAAGGAGGTGATCAACCTCAGGAGCTTGGGGGGGCATCCAATCCTTTGCAGGAGTGTGAACAAACCTGATCTGCTGACCAGGTCGAACGCTTTGGTCAGGTCTATGAAAGCGATGTACAGGGGGCGTCTCTGCTCACGGCATTTCTCTTGTAGCTGCCTCAAAGAGAAGATCATGTCGATCGTGGACCTTTCGGCTCGAAATCCGCACTGTGATTCTGGGTACACACGCTCTGCCAGTGACTGCAGTCTGTTCAACACGACGCGGGCAAAGGTCTTGCCGACGATGCTGAGGAGGGATATTCCGCGATAGTTATTGCAATCGCTGCGATCACCTTTGTTTTTGTAGAGCGTGATGATGTTGGCGTCACGCATGTCCTGAGGCACACTTCCTTCCTCCCAGCATTGTAGCAGAAGTTCGTGGAGATGTTCGAGAAGACTGGTCTCTTTGCCTGCTTTTATGACCTCTGGCGGAATGCCATCGTTGCCTGGGGCTTTGCCGCTGGCTAGGGAGTCTATGGCCTTACTGAGCTCCTCGATAGTGGGTGGGTCATCAAGCTCTTCCATGACTGGCAGGGGGCTCGTGTTCTCCACTGCTATGTCAGTCACGACGGTCTCTCTGGAGTACAGCTCCTGGTAATGTTCCGCCCATCTCGCCATTTGCTTTGCACGGTCTGTGATGAATTCGCCAGTGGATGACTTGAGAGGGGCAGTCTTGATTGCGCATGGGCCGAAGGCTTTCTTCGTTCCCTCATACATGGCTCGAATGTTGCCGCAGTCAGCCGATGTCTGGATGCCTTGACATAGGTTCTGCCAGTAGTTGTTGGCGCACTGTCTAGCAATCTTTTGGGCTTCACTTCTGGCTCGTCTGAGGGCAGTCAGGGTCTTTTCACAGGGGTCTTTCTTGTAGTTCAGTAGGGCAGTTCTCTTGGATGAGATGGCTGGCTCAAGTTCCTCGATTCCGGCTTCGAACCAGTCGGGGTTTTTGCGCTCTCTCTTTCCAAAAGTGTCCACTGCAGATTTGTATGTAGCGTCACGAATGTGGTTCCATCTATCCTCAGCGCAGCTAGTTGGACAGTCGCTGAGGGCCTCTTGGATGGCATCTGCGAAACGTTCGTGTAGTTCAGGCACAGAGGTCACGGCTGTATTGATGCAGGGACGTCCTATGTGCTTTGAGTGGTGGATTCGCTTGGGTTGGAGACGCACTTTGCTGGCGACCATAGAGTGGTCGGTGTCGCAGTCAGCGCTGTGGTAGCTACAGGTGGACAGGACACTGTTCAGCAGGGGTCTGCGGGTGATCACGAGATCCAGCTGGTGCCAGTGACGGGATCTGGGGTGCCGCCAAGACACTCTGTGGTGCGGTTTCGTGGTGAAGAACGTGTTTGTGATGCAGAGGTCATGGAAGGAGCATAGCTCAAGGAAACGCTGCCCGTTCTCGTTGAGTTTGCCTACGCCAAAGTGGCCGATGCATCGAGGCCAGGAGGTGAAGTCTGAACCAATCCGGGCGTTGAAATCGCCAAGCAGGTACAGGTGTTCTGAGGGGGGTATTTCCTTGATGGCGATCTCGAGCTGGCTGTAGAACTCATCCTTAGCCTCTGCTGTAGAGCAAAGCGTGGGGGCATAGGTGCTCATGATGTTCACAGGGCCTGAGGTTGTTGTGAGGCGAAGGGAAAGGATGCGGGCTGTGCCTTCTGAGGGTGGTTCAACTGAGGGCAGTAGGGAGTTCCTAACCGCAAAGCCTACACCATGCACACGATGCTCCTCTGGAGCTTTACCCTGCCAGAAGAAAGTATAGTCCTCCTCTTTCAGGCTGCCGTTGGATGGGAGTCTAGTTTCCTGCAGTGCTGCTATGTCAATGTTGAGCCTCTTGAGCTCTCGGCTGATGACTGCTGTCTTCCTTGCTTCATCAATCTGCTGGAGATCGTCGGAGAGGCCAGGGCACATGGTCCTGACATTCCAAGTTGCCAGTCTCAGCGCTGGCGGCTTTGATGTCTTTCTTCTTCTTTTGTCTGGTGTGGGATTTACAGTCCGCTCTTCGGTGTTGACCTTAGCTCCAAGCACCCATTGAAGCAGGCAGACTGTGACGGGTCAGCACCTTACTGGCTGGGGGCTGCCCAGCTTGAGGCGGGCGATAGCTGACCAGTGGGACGCGAAGATCCCTCCCACCGTCGGAGACAGCCCCTGGCGTCCGAGCTCACGCCAATACGCTCTGGGCTTATAACCGGTATCTGCTGTCTCCCGTGTTGTTTCTGTCGCTGGAACAGCGGCACTGGAGTGACCTCTCCAGGGCGCAAGCCTGGGCGGAGTGTGTGGAGATCCTGGGTTGCCCAGTCGACAGGACCCCCCTCTCGGCCTCGCCGGTGTAGTCCAAAGGAATGCAGAGCAGTACGTTTGGCACCAGGTTGGCTGCAGGAGCTGCCGGAGTCAGTGAGCACTGCACGCTGGTCCGCCTTCGGGGCTCCACTCCTGATTTGAAGGGTTTACTCCCCTACACATGGCCGTTGGATCTTCAGATCTCCTCCGCCCTCTTGCCGTTGGCTGCCTGTAGCAGCTCCTCTGCCTAGTAGTGATGCAGTGTAAACATCACCCCCTCACGTGGTTTAGCCCGCCAGCTGAGGCGGTGTGCCGGGGTGTGGCGCTTGGAGCCAGCACGTGAGAGATTTAGGAGATGGATGAGGACCAGTGTGCCCGTCCACCCTACCAAGTAGGATGCAGCTGCCAGACTACAAAGGTACTACCTCTATCCAGAACCCCCCTACACCCCATCATACAAGCACTTATATAACATAACTAACGATTGGAATTGCCTACGATTCTCCAAAGACTTAATGTCGGCCAACTTGAGGAGGAAGTCGTATGACACAGACTTCGAGAAGCCTAATATAGTTCTTAATATAAAGTAATTAGTTGTCTCTATTTTAGTAGTCTCCGCGTTACCTACTCCCAGTAAAAGGGGACTGCAGTACTCAAGATGAGGGAGAACATAGGCCTTATATAAACGAACTAACACGTCCTTTGAAATAAACTTACGTATTCTCCGCAAAGCCGAAGCCTTTGCGCATCCCTTATTCAGCTGTTGCTTTATGTGCGCTTTAAATGTTAATTTGCTATCTAGGACCACCCCAAGGATTTTGAGTGTGTCCTTTGTATGGACATTAGAATCATTAAGATGGAAATCATACTGGTATGAAGACGGGCCAATAGCGATAGCTTGCATTTTGGCGGCATTAATCTGTAAAAAATTCATTGAGAACCATCTCGATAGAACGCTCAGATCAGAGTTAATTATATACTGCAATACTGTTGGTGAGACATCAGAGGCGTAATGAGTAGTGTCGTCAGCGTATAGCCTCAAGGACGTATTAGTAATAAAATAATTAAGATCATTAACATACAAATTAAATAAGAGTGGACCCAACAGGGAACCCTGTGGTACACCAGTTTTAACGGTTCTCCACGAAGAATATACACCATCAAGTTTGACTCTCTGTCTCCGTCCAGTAAGGTAAGCGGTCATAGTTTCCAGCGCATCATGCGTAAAACCATATGCCTTTAATTTAGCTAGGAGAAGCGGGTGACAAACAGAGTCAAAAGCTTTACTTAAGTCGATAGCCACCGCTGCAACAGCTTCTCTTCTGTCAAGACAGGCTCTCCAATCTTCAGTCAATTTCAATAAGGCCGTGCAACACGAGTGACCCTTGAGAAAGCCAGACGGGTTCGGTGAGAGTCGCCAATGAAAGGCTTCATAGATTTGATCGAACAATACCTTCTCATATAATTTCGATAAGGAAGTCAGAACAGAAACTGGACGATAGCAGGTCTTATCCGTCATACTTTCCTTCTTGAAAACAGGAACAACGTCACTGCTTTTCCAAACTATTGGCCATTGACGATTGGTAATAAAATAATTGATTAAACGGGTAACCGGCTCGGCAATAACAGGTGAGGATAAACGAAGTAGCCTCTGAGATATATTATCGCAACCAACAGCCTTGCGAGGGTCAAGAGTATCCAAAATTTTCCTTATGTACCCAACATCAACTGGGACGAGGTCAAAAACATCATCACAAGTTTTCTCAGCAATGACTTTAACACTAGGGTGATCAACAAACTCAACCATTTCCTTACTGTCACCATCTGAAGATTTGGCTTGGAATTTATTACTATTTAGTTTCGTACCACACAACCTGTGTGGCACTCGTCGGATAAAATTGCCAAATGCGAACTTACAAAGTTACACTGATTTGAAATAACGTTCACCGATTCGAAATAACGTGATACCTACCATGTATGGGTTCCCTGCCTTACGCGCGCGCACTAAAAGTAAGGGCTAGAAATGAATAAGTAAATAAAATAAATAAATGAACACAGACACTAAAGCGTGGCAATGAATAAACACAGACGTGCGTGCATTAAAAGTAAGTGCTAGAAATAAATAAAAAACCGACACTATTGCGTGCCAGGGTAGGTGTTGAAATTTTTCCGAGAATCACCCCGAAAAGCAGAGATAATTAAGAAAGATCTCTGCAGAATTTTTGGGAGGCATGGCCTTAAAATAACAATCGAAGCCAACAAGAAAGTCGTAAACTTCCTCGATGTCACTCTCAACCTTAACAATGGTAAATACATGCCCTACAACAAGCCTAACAACAACCCACTTTACATCAACAAGAAATCCAACCACCCACCGTCCATAATTGACAACATTCCACTATCTATAAATAAACGTTTGAGATTTCGTACGATGAAGAATCATTCTACAAGGCAGCGCCGCTCTATCAGATTGCCCTCAACAACAGTGGATACAAACATAAACTTACATTTTCACCCCAAACCTCTACCCACCCTCTAAAATCGAATCGAAGGAGAGAAATTATTTGGTACAATCCACCTTACAGCAGAAATGTAGAAACCAACATTGGACGTGCATTTCTAAGGATACTCGACGAGGAATTCCCCAAGGACAATGTGCTACACAAGATCTTCAACCGCAACACAGTAAAGATCAGCTATAAGTGATCATTTTCACTTTCACGGGTTTATTACGAATCAACTTAACGGCCTGCTCCCAGTTGGCTTGTTAGCTCACTTGGTAGAGCGTTGCACTAGTATCGCAGAGGTCAGTGGTTCGAATCCCGTACAGGCCTGCTTTTTTTCAGGTCTGATTTTCGCTATTGCTTAAATAGCGCTATCTACTGCGAGGATCGTGCATCATACGTATCTAATACCGCAGTTCAAAATATATGAACTTCATATATTTCATTGTATCTGACTTATCACTTTCACGGGTTTATTACGAATCAACTTAACGGCCTGCTCCCAGTTGGCTTGTTAGCTCAATTGGTAGAGCGCTGCACTAGTATCGCAGAGGTCAGTGGTTCGAATCCCGTACAGGCCTGCTTTTTTTCAGGTCTGATTTTCGCTATTGCTTAAATAGCGCTATCTACTGCGAGGATCGTGCATCATAAGTACCTAACTTTTATGTTCATTTTACACACTCATCCCCACCCTTGCATACGCTTTGTTCCTTTTTTACCTACTGATCACGAGATTGCTCATCAGTGGAGTGGGAACCCATTTTCATGGGATCCCATACATCAACACCAAAGGAAGCCACAAAGGTTGCTAGTGAAACTACTGATTAATATATTTAATACTATACAAACAAACAGACGACACCACAAATGTTGGGTCGTTTGGGGTGACCCTCTCGGTTCTCCTCCATCCTAGCATCAGCACTGCACTGATGAGGCCCAGAAAGCCGAAACAGTACTGTCTGCAGTTAGATATAGCTCTTGGCATACAAAGCTTTGCTTTCATGTCCAAATTGAGCACTCTACCTAGAATGAGTCATTTCTGTTGCAATTGCGCATGCTCACTAGTTTACTCTAGTTTGAGCACTCTGGCATGGCTTAGACGACACCACAAATGTTGGTAGATTTCGCAACCACAAATCTGCTATGGTCACTAATACCCCATTCACACCAGAAAACTTGTTTAGTTAAACCAGGTTTAACTAAATAAAAATCAGAAGCAGAGAACTGAAAAACTAAATTTTCCACGAGATTCAAGCAATTGCTAAATTGTATTTTCAATGTGCCACATTTGAAGTCAACCAAATATTGATTTGAGCAGCTTCTATGGAGCTGTTGTGTTAAACCATGTTAAACAAAACAGCTTTAAAGCATGTTTAGGCTTTGGTGTGAATGGGGTATAAGAAAAAGACCTGTCAAGTATCGGTACATTTCAACAAAACACCACATGATTTAAGCGATTTCTCATTCCAATGCATTGATCAAGTGCAGGCGACAGTAAACAATTCAGGTAACATCGAGAAACTTCTAATTACCAAAGAAGCATATTGGAGCGCACAGTTGTTCTCTCTGGCACCCTTCGGCTTGAATAAGCGCCAGGAATTTCACTCCAAAAAAAGAATAAACTATAATTAATGCGGAGAATTTTTTCAAATTGGGTGGGCATCAAAGGTCCCAGTCTCAGCGTTAATTGGGAATTTTAGTACAATTCTCGCCTTACAAGTCAACTCTGGTTCCTTAACATTTTCAGTGAATTCGACAATTTTTCCATTTCTTTTTATTGTGATAATTTTTCGCGTCGTAATTACTGTGTTTGTTTATGTGTCATCACGCCCTGTATAAATCTATTTAAGGAATTTGTAAGTCATTGTATTACAGCTGATGAAGGTCTCGGACCGAAACGTTTTTATTAAACTTTCTTAGACTTTTTATTTGAGTATGTCTTTCTTAGCTCGAAGTTGTCCGTCCTCCCGTATTACAATATTTTTCCTATTATTTATCGAGGTTTGGACTGTGAATCCTTTTGGATCCTTCTGGCGCGGCGTCACTGTTGGCTCGAGGCCTTTTAACTTGTTATATATATATTTATATATATATATTTGCTTAATTATTTATAAAAAAATGAAAATAATACAACAAAAAAAGTAAATAAGTGGTCATGCTTAGTTGCATGACAACTTAATATTATTTTAAGATCTCATGAAAAATGTTTTGAAACAAACAGCGGTACAGTACGAACAGTGGGAAAAGGAATATTTTTAATTTGATATGAGTTGCTGACACCTAATTGGGTTCGGAAAACAAGTAATGGCTTCGCTCCGATGAAGGGGTCTGAAGTTTCGATACACCCAGTTGGTCAGATCGTCGGTGCCCTAAAACCGAGGTCAACCTCGTCCTAAGTCATGAGAAGTTTGAACTGAAAACGGAAAATTCTTATATGCTTGGAAACAAAATCCATTTGCCGTTACTTCAGTCCAAGAAGACTATATAACCAGTCGTGATTTACACGAGAACAGGCCGCTTAGCTTGATCTGACTGTAAAGATGTAAAGCGACACGCGATTAAAAAAAAAATTCGCTCTTCAAAAACTTAAAAAAACCGTCCAGCCTAAACGTTGCATAGCTCGGCCAGGAAAACAACAAGCAACAGGAGACTAATTGATAAGTTGTGGGAAAGTATAGTTCCACTTTATTTATTTTTTCGGAAGCAAACAGTTGAAGTATCCGGCAACAAATAGGAGGACGTTTTCATTTTGTTTTTACCATCAGTACAATGTAACGAGCTTGCTTGGTTTCCGTGTCTAAAAAAAATATTTCACCAGACTCAGAGGCTGATAACTAAAGAAATGATATGTTTCTATGTTCTACCAGAAAGAAAAGAAAGTTTAGATAAAGATTAAAGTATAAAATTACTCATGTTTTCTTCACAACCTCAGTCGCCTTGTTTTCACGTCGTGAACGTCAAGAGGACGGCAGTCACAAACCGGAAATGCGTCAAACCGCTCACGAATCAGGTTGTCACGCGCGTCACATGATCATCTTTTGCCGTCCTCTCCCTTCTGCCGTCCTGTTGCGTAAGAACACGAGCGCGTCCTCCTTGCTATTGAACACCTTTTGTAGATATTTAAAAGTGTAAACTCGTTCAATGGAGGTGTCATTGATCTTTGCATTGAAATCACTTCAAAGCTTAAACGTTGACTAGTACCCAATAGTATAACTTTGGTTTTATCGAAGTTAAGAAATAAGTAGTTACTGTTTAGCCAGGTAATTATGCGGTTTAGATCATGGTTTAGACAAGTTTCGATCTCAGAGACCGAATTACTACTAAAGTAAAGTAGGGTATCATCAGCATAAAGTCGCACGTTACAGAAGTCCGTAATGGTGTATAAATCATTCATGTAAATAATAAATAACAGGGGGGCAAGAATAAACCCCTGAGACACACCATAAAGGATAGGCTGGGAATCCCAAGGGACGCCGTTTACAATGAATGTGATCTATTAGTCAAGTAGGCCTTGAACCACTGTAACGCAGACCTTGAGAAATCTAGTCTAGCAAGTTTTTTTGTACAGATTTTCGTGGTCTAGAGTGTTAAAGGTCTTTGCGAGGTCCAAGAATGCCCTGCAGTCTGATGTCTTCTTTTGATTTCTTACAATCCTGATCCACACTACCATTAATCAAATACCATGAATGACACCAATTCAATTTGCTATTCTCTAGGCAGACTCTTCTTTGAAAGATCCAAGTTTCACTTTAAGGAATTAATCTTGTGCTGAAGGAAGGAATCCATAGAAATATGTCTCCTACCTTTTCTATAAATGTTACAGAATCTGTTGGCCAGTAGCCTTTCCACCATCTTCTCTGATGTTAGTGCTCTCATTTTGATTAGGAAGAGAGGGGTGGTGTATATTATGCAATAACTTTTTTAAGAAAATAAGAAGCACGGTTATAATAAGAACTGTTATCAAGAAAAAGGAAGCCCAGAGGTTAACCCTATACAAAGATCTCCTAAATAGAAAAGAAACTACAGAAATATAACAGTGAAAAAATAAAAAAATACATCAATGTAAAATAATGCTAGTTTACAAAAATATTTTTATTTTGATTGTTTTAATCAGAGATTTACCATAAGGTAGGTGTAGAAACAATAGGACTCTAAGTCCCCTTATAGGTTTTTACACCCTGGAAACCCAACCCCAAAAATATAGTTTCGATTACTAGGATGAACCCAACCCACTACAAAGAAAGGAGAAAAAAAAATACAAAAAATATATCGAGACATTAGCAAGAACAAATAGAGGACACATTAACTTTACGACATTTGGGGCAGATTAACTTAAATGTGCGGACATTGTCTCCATCGAAAAACTGATTCAACCCAAGAGAATAAAAAGGGTGATTTGAGCTTAGTTTTAGAGGAAGATAGCGTGGTTTCAGTTTTAACATGATCAGGAATGGCGTTCCAAATATTTGAAATCCTGATGAAAAATGAATCCCTAAAAAGCGGAGCTCTAAAATATGGAGTTGCCAAATATCGCCCCATAGTACCACGACGTGATTTGGTATTACAAAATTTAGCATAGCTACGCAAGTTAAGGCTAACAGTTCTTAATTTACATTTAAAAAAGAAAATAACATGTAGATATTTAAGCCAATAGTTAACAGGTAATAAATTGAGATGAATTAATCTATGTTTATAGTCCATGCTCGTATCTTTACAGATAAATTTGGAAGCACGTCTTTGGGTCCTTTCAATAAGCATTAAATTCTTAATAACTGATTGGGGGGCCCGGACGGTAGAGGCAAAACTGAAATTTGATCTTATTAAAGAAGTATATAGCAATGTAAGACTTTTTTTTGTTCTTGATTGTGTGGCAGACCTCTTAAGAAACCCCAAAAGTTTGTCAGCTTTAGAGACAGTCAGGGTAATGTGATCGTTTCATGTGAGGTCTTTAGTGACTGTAACTCCAAAGTCCCTCTCTTTCATGACAAGCTTCAACTCGGTATTGTTTAGTTTATATACACGTGGTGGGCTGATCTTTTTGCGACTTATTCTTAAATTATGGCACTTTGTTGGCTGGAAGTACAATTCATTGAGGGATGACCAGTTGCAGGGGAGATTTACATCATCTTGGAGATCATAGATATCAGTTGTAGCTTTGATGGGTTTGAAACATTTGGAGTCATCTTCATACATAGCCAAAGACGAGGTCTTTAGGACGTCCGGCATATCGTTCACAAATAACAGGAACAGTATGGGACCAAGGATTGAGCCTTGTGGAACTCCAGACTTGACCACACTCCAGGACGAGAAACTTCCATTTACAACGACACGTTGACTTCGCCCATAAAGGTAGCTCTTAAACCAGTTCAGCAGAGGACCATCGATACCAAACATGCGAAACTTTGACAAAAGTTTTGCTGGGCACACAGAGTCAAAAGCATTTGAGAAATCTAGATAGATGACATCGGTTTCCAGTCCACGATCAAGAGCCTGACCAAGTTCGTGAAGGACTTGTAAAAGCTGAGTTTGACACGTAGACCTTTGAGGAGGCCATGCTGCATGTTAAATAAGCAAGGTGATGTTTGAGGCAAAAGACGGGTTAGAACATATCTCTCTTGAACTTTCGCCAAAATAGGCATTAAAGAGATTGGACGATAATTCTCCACTTCTGACTTCTTATCTTTCATATGAACCGGGCAAATATTTGGTGTTTTCCATTGAGATAGAAAGTGACTGTAGTACACAGCGGTTAAAATGAAATCGGTTTTATTCACGTACCTAAGAGAACTAACTAAATAATTAAACACATGCTGTATATATGTAGGTCTCGAGGGTATTACATCACACATCACGCATGACATTACATCGCGCATATTACATGCTCGTTGGCATCCTATACACTACATTCCCTCCTTTCCTAAATGTTCAACATACAAATCGAAGCCTTTAAATTAAACCAGTCGCTCGATAAAAGGACAAGAAGTTCAAGATATTCAGTTCATATCAGATTCAGTTCACATTCAGTTTATATGGCTTTATAACGATCGGGCGGTCTTACAGTCCGGGTCGACCTCCGAACAGGCCTTCCTACTCCGATATTTTCATTGTCTGGGAAATGCCTAGGTTGTTCTTGAGAATCTTCAGACGTTCCAGGAATCTCTTTTGGCATCGGTACGACTGTCGTCTCTGAAATTTTGCTTTTCCCTGGGTCATCCACTCGTACTGCAGAACCTGCCTGTACCACTTGGTCTTCGTTGCCATTGGATAAATCTCCGTGCTCGTTATACTTCTTCACAAACACTGTGTTACTTTTCAGTTCAATGCCAGTCTCGTTCCTAAGCGTTACCTCTGACCCCGTCTTATGAACAATCTTAAAGGGATCTGGGTCAAAGTTGGTAGACAGCTTGTTGGTTTTCTCTGCTTTCACAAGAACCGTGTCGCCAACACTGATGCTTTTGGGCGTGGCACCCCTCTTAAGGTCAGCGTAAGCTTTTCCCTTTAATTTACTTGACCAATCTCGCTCTTGCACTTCCTCGCCTGGCACACCAACTGTCTCTCTCTTTAGCTCTGGCAGCTTGGATCTCATTTCGCGACCAAACATCATATAACAGGGTGTAGTCCCTGTCGTAGTTTGCGGAGTGGATCTGTACGCCGTCAACCATACTAGCAACTCAGTTCTCCAGTTCCTTCCTTCCAAATGTGCGATCTGTATGCATTTCAGTAACGAGCGATTCTGGCGTTCCACCTCTCCATTGGCTTGTGGCCACAAAGGATTCGTTTTCCGGTGTTCGATACCATTCGTACGTAAAAAGGCTTCAAACTCTTCAGACACGAATTGGGGGCCATTATCTGTCCTCAGCGAGAATGGAAAACCGAATCTTGCAAACATGGGTGCAAGTGCTTGGATGACCTTGGAACTTGTCGTAGACTTCATTATAGCAACCTCTAGGAATCGACTATAGTAATCGACCACCACCAAAGTACTCTCTCTTGTGGGTAGGGGTCCCAGTAGATCTGCTCCACAGTCCAGCCAAGGGGCACTTGGAGGAAAAACGCGAGACATCGGCTCTGGGGGGTCAAATCCAGAAGTGACCTGGCAGCCATGACAAACTCTACAAAACTTCTCAACGTCTTTGTCCATTCTTGGCCACCAAACTTTACTGCGGAGAAGATACTTCGTTTTCACTATACCCTGGTGCCCTTGGTGTGCTAACCGCACCATCCTGTCGCGCAAGAGCCTGGGAACCACAATCCTTGTGCCCCGAAGCAAGAGTTCACCATACAGACATAATTCGTCCTTGACCTGTGCATACGAGGGAAGTATACACTGGTCCCAGTTCCCTGTCTTAACACATTTCTTCACCTGGGTCAATTCCTCGTCATCATGGGAAGCTTCCTCAATCTCTCTAGGTGATAGAGCAACGGGTACACAGTCCTCGCCAATTGCTCTAACATAGTCATACTCCTCTCCATGGTCCACGTGATCCGAGTTCAAGCGGGACAACGCGTCTGCTATATTAGTCTTTCCTGGGCGGTACACTACTTTAAAATCGTACCCTTGTAGCCTTAAGACCCATCTCTCTATCCTGGCACAAGGTCTCGAAGTACTGGAGTAGATACGCTTCAGAGGCTTGTGGTCGGTCTCCAACTCGAAGTCCTGTCCAGAAACATACATGTTAAACCGTTTACAGGCCCAAACCAAGGCCAGCGCTTCCTTCTCCGTTTGGCTGTAGCGCCGTTCGTCGTCAGTTAAGCTCCTTGATGCGTACGAGACAACTCTCCACATGCCTCCCTGCTGCTGGGTGAGAACTGCCCCTAAGCCAACTGGGGATGCATCAGCAATGATTCGCGCTCTGCAGCCAACCTTAAAAACGAGCCAGTGTCTCCGCCTGGGTGATTAGACGCTTTAGTTCCTCAAAAGCTGCTTGTTTATCATTTCCCCAGTGAAACACGACGCCCTTCCTGGTCAACTCTTGAATAGGCTTCGCTACGGACGCTACGTCTGGCATGAACTTCGAAGAATACTGGACAATACTCATAAACGATCGTATTTCGTTTGCGTCTTTGGGAGGTCTTGCATCTCTAATAGCGGCTATCTTCTCTTCGCATGGATTTATACCGTCACTAGTCAACTCATGGCCAAAGAACGTAAGCTTCGACAACCTAAACTGGCACTTGTCTCCGTTCACCGTCAACCCCACTTCACTCAGCCTATCCAACACAGCAAAAAGACGCTTGTCGTGTTCCTCCACGTCATCTCCATGAACAATAAGATCGTCCGCAATGTTGGCAACCCCAGCACAACCCCTTAACACGTCTCTGATGATTTGCTGATATTTTTCTGGTGCCGATGTCACCCCAAACATCAACCGCTTGTACCGATACAGCCCTTGGTGCGTGATGAAAGTAGTGATGTGACGACTTTCCTCGCTGAACAGGATCTGGTGAAAACACCACTTGAGATCAATGTTGCTAAACATGGTACTTCCATTCAAGTCATGTAACAGCTCCTCGACGGTTGGAATTGGATGCCGCTCCCTGACGATTGCTTCATTTGCTCGGCGCATGTCAACACAGACCCTCACGTAACCGTCACCAATGGCGATATCCATTGGTGACGGTGATCACAGGGAAGGCCAGCATCGATAGAACCAGGTCCAGAATTTATATTCAAAAGAAGTTTAATATTAATATATTAGCTTTTGATACCGGTTATTACACACATTTGGAATTTGTCCTTGGCAACCCACTCCTGGCCGACATCCTGGAAGAGGGCTAATATCTACCCCTTACCAAAGGTTGAGGTCCCCAAGGAGAATTCACACTACCGCGGCATTAACATTACACCTGTCATAGCTAGAGCTTTTGAGAAGGCTGTGTATCGCACCCCTGGGAAGCAAGCGGTAGAGGGGAACTTGAGTCAAACACAGTTTGCATATAAACAGGGGGGTAATTGTACGGATTTTTATACCGTACACTCAAGGCTTGAAAAAGTGCGTAGTTCTTTCCTAAGAATTAGTCCAAATATCTGGAATTCTCTACCCTCAGATATGAGAAAATTGCCAAAATCCACCTTCCGGAAAAAGTTAAGGAATAAACTCTCTGAAGTTCTTTTGAAATCTGATGACTACCTTAATATCACCGAAATCATGCACCAATTAATTAAAATTTAGATAGCTCTGAGACACGACTTAACTTTTATTTTCTGTGTAATTCACGTTGCCATTTCTGTATCTGAACAATATTTTTAACTGATACTATAATTTCATTTGCAACAGCTGGTACTGTTTGTATAATATTTTTCGTCCTTTTCCTCTCTATAAACTTGTGTGTCTCTACCCTTGCCTCGATTAGGCTCTTCTATATGCGGGTGAAAGCTAAAATGAAATTATAATTTGTGAATTAATGAACAATGGAGATTCCTAGGCGTGGGAAATTCTTTAAATCCCGGTTTTGAAAAACAAACTCCCGACAAATTAATTCCATGTGCTCACAACAACTTTAATCTAGTTCCAGTCCCCCACACGGGGTGGCGCCTGGCGCTTACAAAAACAACAAACAAATAAGAAATCACGTGTCCATTCTCCCCCCCGAAGAGCGGCTCCGGGTCCTCACCTCTTCTCTCTAGGGCTTGTTCTCTGACTGGCCAGCGACGTTCAACGGGCACAGCCTAGTTATCGGGCGTATAAACTTCTGGCCCCTTGTGCTCACTTGGACGACGCGCACTTGTCCATCCTGACCTGGGAACACCTCTTCCACTCGTCCCAGATGCCACTGACCGCGTGGAGCATTCTGATCAACAACAAGCACTACATCCTCAACCTTCAGGTTTTCTTTGGCCTCTCTCCATTTCTTTCGGGTGTTAAGTGTTGAGAGATACTCTTTTCTCCAGCGCTTCCAGAACAATCTCACCAGGTTCTGAATCAGTCTCCAACGGTGCCTGGGATTAAACGCGATGTCATCAGCAACTTGAGGTGCTAGTTGTCCTCCTAGCTGCCCAACTAGGAAGTGGTTAGGTGTCAACACTGGCTCGTCTCGCGGGTCAGCTCCTTCATACGTCGATGGTCTCGAGTTCATCAATGCTTCCACTTCCTTGATAGCAGTGCGCAGCTCTTCATCGGTTAGCCCAGCATTTCCAACTATTGCTTTCAGAATTTTCTTAGCTACTTTAATCAGCAACTCAAACACCCCTCCAAAGTGCGACCCCAATGGAGGATTCCAATTCCATTTGATCGCGTCATTGCTAACATTACCCGCGATCTGTTCCTGGTCCATTGCTTGAACAAGTTCTCTGAGCTCTCTCTCTCTGCTCCTACAAAGTTTGTCCCATTGTCACTTGTAACTTCTTCCGATCTTCCCCTAGTGGCTACCATTCGGCTGAACGCATTCAGGAAATCTGTGGTGGTCAATGAACATGCCAATTCTAGATGCACCGCTCTGGTTGCTGGGCACGTAAACAGGCACAAATACCTTTTAGCAGAAACTCTTCGAGTAATCTTGGTCGTGAAGGGGCCAGCGTAATCAACACAGCACTTTGCAAACGCTCTCATCGTTGTTCCAACTCTCGTCCCTAGAAGTGGTGCCAGGATCTGCACTGATGGCTGCACACGTCTTCTCTCACACACCTTACATTCTTTGTCCCAATTCTTCACCTCCTGTCGACCATCTATAACCCAGTATCGGTTTCGTACCTGAGCTAGCACGTGGTTGACGCCCGCATGTCGGCAACGGTTATGAACGTCTGCAACAATTAATTGGGTGATGTGATGTTCCTTTGGCAAGATCAGGGGGTGTGCTGCATCGTAAGATAGTTCTGCTCGGTCGAATCGCCCTCCGACTCTCAATATACCTTGCTCATCCACAATAGGGGTAAGAAGTTTCAAGTGGCTCTGTCTTCTGTTTTCTTTTCCTCCAATCAGATCATTTATCTCTTCAGGAAATCTTTCTTCCTGTGCTTGTTTCACTCACAGTTTTCCACCTCTGTCTATTTCAGTTGGTGTCAATGTAAGTCCGCTCCTGGTAACAACATCTAAAAGTTTGCCTTGTTTATTCTTTACTTTGGCCAACAACAAATCAGCAAAACGTCTCACCCATGCTCTGACTCTTCTAAGTCGGTTCCAACTAGAATACTTTAGTGGATTCATCAACGGTTGTGAAATCTCTATTGTAAAGGTCATCTTCGGTTTGACTATCTCAGCGAGACATTCTTCTGAACGTTCTTCAAACACTGTGCATTTTCCTTGAGGCCAGGCATCTTCATGCTCACTCAGGAATTCAGGTCCTCTAAACCAGCGATGTTCACTTGTCAGCACCTTTGCGTGTAGCCCGCGAGTTGCATCATCCGCACAGTTCAAATCGGTGGGGACATATCGCCATTGTCTGGGACTAGACTTGTGATGGATCTCTGATATTCGGTTGGTAACAAAGGTCTTATACCTTCTCGACTGACCCTGAATCCAGAAAATGACGTCCTTACTGTCTGTCCATAGTGTACAGTTCTCAAAAGGTATCTGTAACAGCTCTGACACCTTCCTCGCCAGTCTAAGACCCAACACTGCCGCCATTAGTTCTAACCTTGGAACTGATGTCGCCTTCGTAGGTGCGACCTTCGCTTTCGCTGCAATAAATCGCACAGTCACTTCTCCATCTTCGTATTTATGCCGGACATAACTTACAGCAGCATAGGCCAACAACGATGCATCCACCATTGTATGGATAGAGGTGTCTTTAACAATTTTCTCAGCAACACGATAGCACCTTGGAACTTGGATTCCAGAAAGTTCCGGCAACTGACTCAACCATTCTTCACACGTCTTCTTTAAGTTACTGGGGAACTCATCATCCCAACCTAAATCCAGTAGCCACGTCTCCTGCATAGCCATCCTGGCCCTAACTGTGAATGGTGCTAGCATCTGTAATGGGTCAAACAGCATGGCTAGTTTCTTTAAGAACCCCCGCTTCGTATAGACAACATCCTGAGGGGGGTTCAATTTGAAGGTAAACATATCCGTCTCAGCATTCCATTGCACTCCTAACGCCTTCATGCAAGGTGGTACAGACTCCTCAATGTTAACATTTGCCACACGATCTTCCACAGGAACATCTCTAAGTACCTCTGGCCTGTTACTGCACCAACACCGTATTTTGAAGCCTGCCTTGCCAAGCATCTCTCTAAGCTGGTCTCGAGCTTCAATCGCTTCATCATCCGTCTCCAATGAGGTCATAATGTCATCCATGTACATTTGTAATAGGATAATGTTTACTACTAGCGGGTAATTATCTCTGTTATCTTCTGCATGTTGTCGCACAACGTACTGGGCTAAGTAAGGTGAAGCACGATCACCAAACATTAATCTCATTGCTTCATAGACTTCAGGAGGTTCTGAGAGGTCTAGACCTCGCCATAGGAAGCGGTGGTACCGTCTATCTTTCTTCGCCATGATGACTTGCGAGAACATTTCCGTCAGATCGGCAACCAGGGCTACCGGATTACTGGGGAAATGCAATAGCACATCAAATACATCTTGCTGCAGTTTTTGTCCAGCCAACATGGTATCATTAAGGCTTACTCCGCCTTATCTGGTTGCTGAATCGTACACTATCCTCACTTTGGTAGTCTCTTTGTCTTCTCTTACTACGGGAAAATGAGGTAGGTACCAACTTGGTTCATCATCAATTTCTCCTGGCTCCAGTTTCCGGATGTAACCCTTGGCTTCATTTGCTTCCATCACCTGACAATATTTCTCGGCAACGTCCAGCCTTCGTTGTAAGTGCTTCTCAAGAGAGTAGAGCCGGTCCTCAGCAGTATTCTTGTTGCAATACAACGGCGGTTCATTGTCCTGCCATGGAATTGCCACTTCACAACGTCCCTCGGCGTAACACCTCGACTCTGCCACCTTGCGAGTAGCGAGCACCTCTTCTGCAGTCAAAGGCTTCTTTTGGTTAGTGATTCCCAGCAATTCTTCATCCCACATCTTCCGCATCAACTCATCGGCCCTCATTTCCGGAGTAAAGGTTGCATGGAATGTGTAGACATGGCTAGCAATATTACCATCCTTTGCTATTTCTGAGACATGTCCAACAATTGTCCATCCAAGTGGTGTCTTTATCCCTACAGGCTTCCCTCGCTTTCCTGTGCGATGTTCAAGTGGTAGAAGAAGTTCCTCATAATAATCACTTCCAATCAGTACATCGACTTCTCCATGTTCAACTGGCTTCTCTATCTCCAAATCACGAAGATGGTCTGGTTTCCTTGCATTGGGTGACCAGTCAACTGCTGTCATTTCACAAATTTTGGGGGTTGTCCACAGAAATACACACTTCTTAACGCTCCCATCTATACTTTCTAGGTGCACAGTTACAGTTTTGCTATCTGTCACAATTGACCTTGCTCCAAACACAGCGACACGTAGTGGTTTACGCTCAGCGTCCAAACCCAATATATCAGCGATCTCCTCCTTTAGGTAGGACGATCCAGAACCACCATCAAGAAAGGCGTTTGCTCTGATCTTTATTCCATTTTTCCCTTCCATTTTTCGGGTATCATCTGCAGGGCTACTCTTCCGGGGCATGGTACACTTTCTTCAGTCACTCCACAGGTCGTATGATTAGTTTGCGTACCGGTTGCTGACGTTTCTCCTGCAGCTGCTTGCGGGGGATGGAATGCCTCAGCCGTTGGATTTAACTGTGCCGGCGCTATGACTGCATGAAGTTGTGTGTGGTGTCTTCGCAAACATCCTTCCACTGGACACGTTCCTTTCAGCGAGCAACGTTCAATTCGATGTCCTCCTTTGAGGCAACGAAAGCACAGACCCAACTTTTTTGCTAATTCCCATCGTTCATTTACAACTAACTTCTTCCAAGTCTCACATGATGTCAGTACATGTTCTCCCTTGCACACAAAACATTCCACTTCCGCTCCTGAATTTGCATGAGTATCATTCCACACATCCCTCTTTTTCTTGAACCACTTGGGTTTGTTTGAATTTGCCTTGGGTTTCTCTTGTGCAGAATTCTCCTTAGTACTGGCAAAACCAAAAGCCATCTCATGGACTTGAACCTTTGTTCTCAGCCACTCATCAAGATCGTTAAGGTCAACTTCCTTTGGCTGCAGCTCTAACTTTCGCCTGCTCCACCTAACAGCCATTTTCGGAGGCAACTTTGTAACAATCTGCTGCAAATTAGCTGCTGCTCGTAAATCTGCTTCATGACCATAAGTCTTCAGTGTTCTCACGATGGTGTGCAAGTTGTCAACAAACAATCTCAAACTTGACGTGTTTCATCCTGAAGTGCTGGTATCTCCAGAAACTTATTGATCAGAGAATTTGAAATAAGGGCGGGGTTTCCAAATCGTTGAGTTAACTCTGCAGTGGCCTTTTCATACATTGTACCATCAAAAAACATCCCAGCTATGGCTTTTTCAGCAGTTCCCTTAAATGATCCTTTGAGATAGATCATTTTCTGTGTTTTGGAAAGCGGTTGATCATGCACTAAAGCTTTAAACATGCCATACCAGTTTGGCCACGAACAAGGATCTCCATCAAATTCTGGTAAGTTAAGTTTAGGTAGTGAAGTCATCGTTGCTGACTTTGAAAACACAGACTGTGAGAAATCCACATTTCTTTCTTTGCCAAGTAAATGCTTAGAAATGTCATTCTCTTTCTCTTCATCCGTTTCCTCTTCCTTAGGGCTCACTGTTTTCAACCATTTCTTAACTTTCTCTTTGGAGTCCTTAATATCACTCATGGGTACATCTTCTTGCTTGACCTGGGGGCGTCGTCTCAATCTTTACATTATCCCCTCTCACTGAGTTATCCTCAAAATCTTCCATGCGATCAGATAAACTGTATTCATCAAACTCTTCTTTTAACAGTAATGCCTCAATTTCCTTCCTACCTGTCTCGTGGTCAGCTTCGTGAATTACTAGTTCTGCTTCAAACTGAGCTTTCTGTGCTGCAATCTTAGCTTCCAGTTGAGCTTTCTCTTGAAGTTGCTTCACTTTCAGTTTAGCTAAATCAGCTTCCCTAGCCGCTGCTCTTGCACGTTCTCGGGACACAGAAGAGGTCGCTTTGCTGCTACTTTTCTTGCTTTTGCGACCCAGGCTGGTGATTGAATAGTTTTCGGTTTGTTCCGTCCGAATTTTAGCTGCTTCTGGCTCGATGTGAGCTTTTGAGACCATTTCACTAGCGTGAGTTTTGACTTCACGATACTCAACAGTTTTACAAATCAGTTCCTCTACAAGTGCTTGGGACTCCGATAACCATGTATCTGCTTCCTGCAGTTCCTCATCATTACCACATAAGGCTTGAAATTCTCCATGATTCTCGATCAATTGATCCCATGCTCGATTTAGTTGAGTACATGCAAGCACAATTAACTCACGGTCTTTTTGTTCCTTGAGGTACTTCCTTATGATAATCATCTTCCGTGTCAAATTCCCTCGCATCGATTTTCTTCTGTTCTTGATTGTCTGGAGTTTGTTTTGACCGGGAACTTCGGTGTAATCGCTCAAATACCGCGGCAGGTTCCTTTCACGTGTCACGATTTCGCTTCGCTCATCCATATCTGACACTTCCATCTGCGATTTCGCCGATTTCTCCGCCATGCTTCGATTCTACGTAGGTATAATCCAAAAGCCAATGTAATTCTATTGTATCCGGCTCGAAGGACCACTATGGAGATTCCTAGGCGTGGGAAATTCTTTAAATTCCGGTTTTAAAATACAAACTCCCGACAAATTAATTCCATGTGCTCACAACAACTTTAATCTAGTTCCAGTCCTTCACACGGGGTCGCCTGGCGCTTACAAAAACAACAAACAAATAAGAAATCGCGTGTCCAAATAAAGTTTTGTTGTTTTGTTTGTTGTTGCTCGTACAACGATGATGGAGTCCTACGATACAAATAACAACCTCGAGGAAGGAGAATTTAAAACAGTTTAATTTTGCGAGTTTGGTCTTTATGCTATACTGATGGTTGGATCTCGTCTTAGTGCTCCTGTACAGTTCAAAGTAAACACTGAAATTAGACCATTCAGATTGATTACGATCTTATCGCACTCCACCATGGACAGAAATTCCCTCCTTCGTTTTAAAGAGTTTCACTGTTGATTTGTCAAAAAAAAAAAGGTTACCATATGAAAACCTGGTTAGGGAATGGAAATGCGAATAAATTAAAATAAATTATTTTAATTTATTAGCATTTCCATTCCCTCCACAGGATTTCAAGCATAATGGTGATGACACGGGCACACTATTTTAGCACGGTACACAAAAGAAATTTTCGTTAACACAGTAGCAGCGTGTCACAATGCACTCCTGATTAAAATTTTCTTTTGTTCCTTAGAAACAATGAGCCGTGTTCAGGTTAAACAAAGAAGCGTGTTGAAGGGTGCGAAAACAAAAGTCGTGTTATGCCGTGTCATATTTCACTCTGGTGTGCGAAATACCACGCGTGTTAAATAATACCCATGTCAGATCAAAACATCTGTAAGAGATTGCACGTGCGAAAAATTATACTATCTCCACTAAAGCAAAACCTGCATTCGTAACTTATTTTCATCATGCAGTAAATGGTTTGAACCCGGGGGTAACATGTGAAGGTGTAGTCTGATCGTCCGGGTGAGTGTAGTCCTGAGAAGGACTGTTGTCGGTGGCAGTGACTGACGTTTCGACAACCTGTGCGACAACCTTATTTTCATCATCGAATCACCGACTCATGTTGTAAACTTCACCTGTTACCTTCCAATGAATCACAATTTGTCACACGAAACCCATTTTTCTTTTCTCAAAACACAGAAATTTATAGCAAGATCGACACTTGCGTGTAACGCGATCCAACACATGCCTACGAAAAGTCAAAATTTTTGAGAAACCAAGAAAGCAAACACAATGCGCAGTAAATTTGTAAAAATCATCTTTTCCAAAAGACAAGCTCCAGTGAAAGAAGACTAATTTAAGAACTTATTTTCGTCGGAAAAAGCGATAGGTGCATATTTCGTTTTCTCTCAAAAATCAAGATTGAAGATAAAAATCGCTAAATATTCTCGCATTTGTGCAAATGAGCCTGTGGATCATATTTCAAACGGGACTATGCAAATTTGTTCGCGAGTGAAGAGATCTCAAGTTCCATGGAATCAATTAATAAGGAAGCAAGACTAAAATGGCCAAGAAATATTTCGGGATGACAGATTTATTCAAAACAGTTTTTTGATTTGCTGTTATAAGCGAAAAACGTACGAATTTCTTACGTGTACAAAGCCCATGCGGTAAAATTCATCATGCTTACATCGTTGTTTACTTGCCTTCATGGCCAGAAATTGCGCAGCGTTACGTTGAAAATTTTGAAAAACTTTGATTTGACGCAAAATCCTCTCTTAAACAATACTTTTTGAACACATTGTTGCTCGAACATAATATTTACCGGGCCATCGAATCGTCAAACTGTCGCTAGGCCCTGCTTGAAGTCCGTATGGTGAATGCATTATTTGTCTTAGGAAGAACTTTTTATATAAGCCGTATTTTTGCTTGAAGTCAGCGTACGGTGAAAGCATTTGGCTAGGAAGAACTTTTCACATAAGCCGTCTTTTCCGCTGCAATTCTTTCAATGTGCGGAGCAACTTCTAAAACTAAAGACTTTCTTGCGTAACCTCTTCGGTTGTCTAACAACTCTTTCCGTGCTACTGTGCTATATCGCACGACTTTAACACGCTACGAAGCGTGTCATTTAACACGCTGTTGAAAATAAAAGATTGAGCGTGTTAAGACGTGAAAAACAAAAGCTACCGTGACACTCTTTGTTTCCTTGTTAATAAATGCGCATATGCGTGTCACATATCACGCTTAGCGTGGCGTGTCATCGCACGCGTGCCTGTGGTATCACCATTATGCTGGAAATCCTGTGGAGGGTCACCTATATTCTAACACCTTTAATGAGAATAAAAATTATAAAGATTTCCATTTATCTGAAAGAATAACACTTTTGGGAGAGTGGCCATATCACATCTTCTGCAAAAGTACTAATTTAGTCAGTGATACTTGTTGAGGCCACAAGTGTAATAGCTGGCCTCAAATGTAATAACTGGCTTCAAATGTAATAACAGTTGGCCTCAAATGTAATAAAAGTTGGCCTCAAATGTAATAAAAGTTGGCCTCAAATGTAATAACTGTCTTCAAATGTAGTAACAGTTGGCCTCAAATGTAATAACTGTCTTCAAACGTAGTAACAGTTGGCCTCAAATGTAATAACTGGTGCAAAAGTGAACCATACGTTTTGCGATAAACTCAGTCTGCAAACATATTTTGGGTGTCGCCATGAAAAATCATCTACTTTTTTTTATAGATTGATGAAGAGCAAACTTGGACTTAGTGATCAATTACTGAAAATAAGTAAGTTCATGTCATCAGTCACGTGACCGTCAGAAATTGAAATTTGGCATTTGTGATGTCAATAGTCAAGGAAAACTTTTACACAGCTCGGCTGTTTCTGGCATATTGCAGCCAAGCTGTCAAAGCTTTCAAGCTGTTTGCAACATTATATTTTATTTGAGCGTAAGCAGAAAGCAAACGTTTCATCAAGGAAAAAACGTCACATTCCTTTTTTAAGAGGGGACCCTTCTTTTGGTGGCTTCTACTCTTTTTCGATTGTTTCTTTTATGTTATTTTGTACTGGGAAAAATCCAAACAAATACCGAAGGAGTGACAGTTTGAATCAATGATAAATTAGAGTAACTTTTGTTTGATTTTAGGCGAAAAAAATTCGAAGATTTGGTATTGGGTGTATCCAGGCATGCGTTATCGGAAGTCTTCCGACTCAGTTTTCATCATTTTCTGGCGTAAAAACAGATCGTGGTACTCTCGCGGACAGTTTTGGTCAGTTTAGGTAATCGGTTAAAGAATGCTGGTACTTTAGTAAGTGTACTTATTTTTGAACAGACTGTGTCATTTTAGCAGAGTTTTTGAACGTAGCCTAGCCTTACAGAAAAGACTGGCTCAAGCTCAACAAAAACTTAAACGCTCTAAATGTTTAGACTTACCTTGCTGATTAACGCATAACATCTCTTCGTGGCAATAGTGAAAAAGTGTATGATGCGTAGCGACAAAAGACAAAAAGTAACCATAGTCTTGTGATTTATTGTCTAAACAAAATAGACCCTCTGAAACTTAGATCCCGCGACAAGATAAATAATACAAACACAACAAAAGCAACTGAACTGTATTGATTAACGTAAAAAAATTGTAACTAACTACAACAGTGAAAGAGTTGAGGTATGCTTATTTTCCTGAGTCTATGCATTCTTCCAGTGTATGTTCGTTATCAAGAACCATCCATACGGTTGTGGCTCTAACTTTAGCCATGCCTGGTGCCCTTTTGAAGATCTTATCATTTGTTGCAGGCGTACAGCAGCACCGCTTCCTCTCCCTTTTTAGCATTACGATTTTCCACATGCTGATAATCGTAGCGTGATTAGGGAGCTCTGGTATGTATACTCTGGGACAAGGCGCCTTATCAACCGTTGATCTTAAGAATCTGTTCACACCTTTTAGGTTATCCCTCATAAAAGGGAAGGTGCATAAAGTTAGTTTGATAATTATCTCTAAAACATCATTGTTAAAAAGTTGCTGATCTTGTGAATCGTCTTCACCTTCAATGGCGTCACTCCATCTGAATCACATGATACGTCCT